>NW_008591604.1:3613-40175 GCF_000691845.1 Merops nubicus | reverse complement strand
AAAAGGGACAGAGATCTACTCCAGAGACTTCAGCAAAGGTCTACAAGGATGACTGAGGGACTGGAACATCTGCCTTATGAGGAGAGGCTGAGAGACCTGGGGCTTTTTAGCTTGGAGAAGAGAAGACTTAGGGGGGGATCTAATTAATGTGTATAAATATATGTGGGCTGGTGTCAGGAAGGAAGGGGCAATCTCTTCTCACTTATGCCCTGCGATAAGATGAGGGGCAATGGTCACAAGCTGGAGCACAGGAAGTTCCACCTCAACATGAGGAAGAACTTCTTTACTGTAAGGGTTCCAGAGCACTGGAACAGGCTCTCCAGGGAGGTTGTGGAGTCTCCTGCATTGGAGAGTTTTAAGACCCGTCTGAACGTGTTCCTGTGTGACCTGCCCTAGACTAGATGGTCCTGCTCTGGCAGGGGGATTGGACTCAATTTCTGGAGGTCCCTTCCAATCCCTAACATTCCATGATTCTGTGATTAATACCCCCAGGTCCTTGTCCACAGGGCTGCTCTCAATCCCTTCATTCCCCAGCCTGTATTTGTGCTTGGGATTGCCCCAGCTCAGGTGCAGGACCTTGCACTTGGCCTTGTTGAACCTCATGAGGTTGGCTTGTGCCCACCTCTCAAGCCTGTCAAGGTCCTCCTGGATGGCCTCCCTTCCCTCCAGCATCGACCGCACCACACAGCTCGGTGTTGTCCTCAAACTTGCTGAGGGTGCACTCGATCCCACTGTCCACGTCCCTGACAGAGATGTTAAACTGCACTGGTCCCAGTCTGATCCCTGAGAAACACCACTTGTCACTGGTCTCCAGTTGGACATCAAGCTGTTGACCTCAACTCTTTGAGTGTGACCAGCCAGCAAATTCCTTATCCACTGAGCGGTCCATCCGTCAAATCCAGGTCTTTCCAATTAAGAGACAGGGATATATGGGACAATGTCAAATGCTTTGCACAATTCCCAAGCAGATTACACCAGTTGCTCTTCCCATAACCACCAATGCTGCAACCCTGTCTTGAAGGCCACCAAATTTGTCAGGCACAATTTGCCCTTATTGAAGCCATGCTGGCTGTCACAAATTGCCTCCTTTTTTTCCACCCATATCCCTCCTCCTTATTTTCCAGATCATCAGGGATATGCTGTCGTGAACCTGGAGTAGCACAGTGGTGAATAAATACAGGATTCTTTCTGGGTCTATAATTCAACTGTATAATTTGTTTGTGAGAATTTGGCTCCAAATACATGAGACAAAGAGTATTGTGCATGGAACGCTTGCAGGGTATAGTGCAGCAGCAGAATATAGCTGCCTTTGGAGGTGATCATCTATCGTTAGATCAAGAAAAATTCAACCATAGTTATAATTTTTTATATTTGTCTGTCATGGTTTGGGTCCTTGGGAGGGGGAATGTTCTTTTGGTGAATGCTTTTCTTTCTGAATTCTTTCATTTTCTCGGGGTGGATTCAGGGTGGGGAAGAAAGCAGCTGCCCAGGGCACACCACCACCCCCCCAGGCTACAACAGACAAGATAAGGAAAGAGATACAGGCAGGGGTTAACACCTCCGCACCCAGCGGGAGAGGTCCTCTCTGCCTGCTAATGGACCATCTTGAACCCAGCTGCACTGACAATAGCCCAGACCAGGAAGGGATGCAAAAATATCCCACTAGTCACAGAGTCGAAGCACCCATTGTGAGACTCCCTGCCCCTGGGGGAGGTACTGGGCACTCCCGCCTGAGCCTGGGGAGATAGATAAGCTTTGGACTTTTGGGACTGGGGAACTTTTTCTCATCGGATCGAGAGGAGGAACAGGACTCCAGGAGGACTGTGACTGCCACTCCCGAGGGGACTCAGCTCTTCAGCAGAACTCTGGCCACCGTTCCTGCCGGGTCCAGGCCGTCCCTGTGTTTCCTGCCTGGCAGCACCTCTGCTGCTGCTCTGGGCTCGCTGCCGTCATTGCTCCAGGCGTCTGCCCATCGGGAGCGCGCCAGGCAACTCTGGAATCCTCTGCTGGAGGTTTTCATTTCGGTTTCTTTTTTTTTCTGGTGTGGGTGGATGGTGTATTTGGGTGCCTGGAGTGGGGGTTTAGGTGCAGGGTGTTGTTTTTTTTTCAGTATAGATACATCTTATCTTCATTATTTTATACCTCTTTAAATAAATTTGTTACACCTTTAACGATTTTCTTGTCCATTTGTAAAGTAAGCCCTCCCACTGCCTCAACCCGAGACATTGTCCTCTACAGACTGGAATGAAATTATCAAACCACTTAATTTCAGATGCTTGGTAATTATTAAATAATTATTTCATTTACTGCCTACTCTCCTAGTTTGTGCCCAGCCTTTATCTGCAGAATTTGTAGTGAAGCTTTTCAGCTCTATAGTCTCTGTAAGTCCTCGAGTTTGCCACAGAAAACTCCCACAGTAGAAGTTTCCACCCCCCTCTTTTTTTTTTTTTTTATCCCTGTTCAGCATCTTGTGGAGATTAACTGGGGTGTGAAGGATCACTGCTAGGAATAAAAGAAAATTCTCAACACTAATTAAGCATTTCTGGCCCTTTCTCTGACATTTCCAGGTGTGGTGGTGCACATGGCAGTCTTCTAGACCAAAGATGATAATTCATTTTTGATAAGTCGCTAAAGATTGTTAATAAATGCTACCAGTACTTAATTCTTCTGCCATACTTCTTACAGCAGAGGCATGCTAAAAACTGCCTGTGAATGCTAGATTGAAGGTATGCCAGGCGATGGTTTCAGACACCGGGAAGATGTTCACACAACATATGTCTGGACTTGAGGAGCCAGTGGAAGTTTCCCTCCTAACAGATGGTGAAAGGTTGGCTTCCCCAGGGCAAATGGTTCGAAGTCGTAATGCTGGGGTCTTGCTTTGAACCGTCTACAATGGGAGTGGAAGGAAGCAAGGCTCACTTGCCTCTGTGAATTTGGGTCTCTGTGGTTAAAGAAACTGGAGTGAAGGTGCCATCACCAGCTGTTTAAATCAGGGACTGAAGCTTACCCAGGCTGCTCCGACCAGGGTGAACTGAGGTAGTGTCCAGTATGTCCTCTGCCAAGGAGGGTTCATTTGGGCAAAGCCAGAGCCCCCAGGGAGCAATGGGTATGCATTGCAAAGGCTCCTTGAAACAGAAACAATCTCTGTCTTCAGCTGCCGGTTCTTGCTGACATCAGCATAAGATCTGGCTGGTTACAGGGGTGAGCACTTACATACCTTGATTAGCCTGCCAAGCTCCCTCAGGGCTACAAGAGAGAAAAAAATAGCCCACTCTCAGTGCTGTCTGTTCAGGTCTGCTCCCTGATTTCATCATCTGCCTTTATCCCGCCTACTTTGCTCCTTCTTACCTTCTCTGCTATTTGCCATCTTTCTGGTTTGTTTTTTTCCTTCTTCCCGTGTTATATGTTCCTTTGTCCACCTGCCTATTTTCTTTCTGTCCTTGTCTTTACATCTGAGATATATCTTTCCAGCTGGTCTTCTGTACTGCTCGTTCTGCCTGCTCCAACCTCCAACTTCCCTTTCTGTCATGTCTCACTCGTCTCTTGCTTTTCACCTTCAGTGTTGTTCTCTCTTTGAGGAGTTGTTTGAAATCATTAAAATCTGGCCAGAGGTTGAGTTTCCTATTTGTGTGTTGTGCAGGTGGCAGGCTTCCAGTGGAAACAGTGCCAAAGGAAGAACAGCAACCCAGAGGAGATTTCACACTTTACAGCAATATTTAAAAGCATTCTGAATCTGATTAGGGGATATAGCTGAAAGTCACATCGCTTCTTGGTCCTACATGGCATTTTTTAAAAGCTGTCAGAGCGAAAAATGTGAAATACTGCAACAAAAGCCCCTGAGCAAGTTCCAGCTCCAGTTCGGTACTCCAGCGTAGTGTCAGTCAGCGTGCAAACACCTGCTGCAACGGCTGGACTCACAAGTGCCATAAGCCACCTTCAGATCAAAAATGCCATTCAATTTTTCTCACTGTAAATCTCTCTTATACATTCCTCCTGATTTATTTACTTTGAGATCAGAATTTCACTTACAGGCATTATCTCTCACAAACAAAGGGGAGAGGGTGAATGTGTAGCACTGTGGCATCAGGAGGAAAAAAGGATATTGCAGATGTACTGCTTTTTTCAGATATAGTAGGAGTAGTGAATTAACAAACCCACTTTCTGTCAGGAAAAAAAATGCAATGATGATGAGTCCTTAAGAAGAATGCCTTCTCTGTGTATAATAGAAAGCATATTTCACTGCTCATAGCTATATACACACACACACAAACAGAGACATGGGTACATAAATATTCAAAACAGTTGAAAATTTATCTTTAGAAGTATTGCATATCAGGTCATTACATTTTCATTGTAAAATGCTCTGAGATAAGAGATCTCCATGAGAAACCTTTCAAGTGTCCTTTTCCCAATTTCCACACTATTCTAGGTAAGGAAGAGAAACATGGATTTAATAAAGGTGCAGCACACAGGAGAGAATGCTGGTAAGAGATCTCACCTTTTTTTTTTTTTTTTTTCTTTTGGCTTGGAATCACTGGCTTTGTCTCAGTTTGGCAAAAGATTATATCCTTTATGACACACAATCCATGCCAGTATCTTCTGCCTCCAGCCCCAGTGTTACATTTTCCATTTTTCCTTTTTTTCCCCTTCTTTTAATGAAATGAATATAAAATACCGCATCTAAGCAACAAAAAGGAACAAAAAAGCACAGGGATCAGCTCCAACTAATAGAACACATCACTGTGTGGGTTCAGCATCCAGGCTGGGCAAGGAAGACTCTCCCCTGAAGAGAAGACAATTTCATTGCCACTGTGCTAAGGTTTTTGCAATGCCAGCATCCCTAAATAACTACGCACTGCATCTTAGCACCCCTTCATCTCTTTCCTTGTCCTTTTAGCTGGACTTGTATCACTGCGGAGTGTAGGGCTGGGCTGTGTAGAGACTCAGCATTTGGTGGAAGCTCTTTACAGAGCTTCTTGTTCAAAATAAAAAAAAAAAAAAATAGAAATGAGAGAAAGAGCAATGAAGTTCTTTAATTAACATGGAGTGCACCCTCAGGCTTTGCCTGTAGGTTTAGAGCACTGTCTGTAGTGAGCCCATTGCACTGACAGGTGGTCTGGGGCTGAGAGGAAAAGAAATCTCCCAGAGGAGCCTGTCAGTCACCATGGATCGGTGTTGATTCCTCCTGTTAGGTAATTGCTTACGTTGAAGCTTCTCCAAATTGTTCAGCATTCAGGAGAACTCTTCAAAAAAAAGACTATCTAATCTTGTAGCCCTGCTACTTCTAAGATGACTTAAACCTTAAAGAAAAGCACCATGGTAAAAAAAAACACCTGCCGTTATCGAGATGATGATCACAGATGACCATCACTGGAAGCTGAACGCTGAGGTCAGACAACTTCATTAGGAAGCAGCTGCACCCCAGGGTCAGGGTCTCAGTGGTGCTGTCTAGACTGCAAATGACCAGGGAGGCTGCAGGGCTGGTGCTGCAAAGGCACACCACCGATGCAAAAGCTCAGCTCTCGAGATAAACTGCTGCTCTCAGGCTGCTCTGAGGAAAAGCAAATGTAGTTACACAAAAGGGCATGAGAAACATGACAAATTTTGCTACTTAATTCTGCATTGGAGTTACCATCATCAGTAGCCATTAGGTACATTGGACTAACCTTCAGAATGCTCTCTTACAGCCTTACAAAGAAATCTTCAGAGGCTCGCCGGGATGGAGGCAGTGTGAGCACAAGCTTTAACTCAGCTTCGCGCGACAGCTGCTGATTTATGCTTTCAAACGTGCCGACAGACCTCTGCCTCGGTTTGTTAGTTACCACTTGCAAAATACATAAGGACAGGCAGTGCCTTAATATACCTTCCTAGAAGAATAAAATCTTTATACGTACTCTATTAAATTAGATAGTTTGGAGAAGAATTACATTTTCCTGAAGGCTAGATTTATGAAAAGACTATCTAGAAGCTTCTGGTTTTAATTAATTGCAAATTCTGCAGCATTCTAGACAACTTTCATGTACAAATTTGTCCTGAGCCTACTTCACTACTACAATTTTCATATAGACATTGATAAATATGGCTAAGAATGAAGTGTTGAATGTCTTTTTTTATGATACCAGTAGAACCTACAGTGAAGTCTTTACCATTTCCCTTATCCTTGGGGAAGTACTTAAGCAGACGAAGTAATTAATAATGTGAGTTACTAGCTTATATGATAACAGAATATTTGTTAGCTGCACATGTAAGAAGATCTCAAATAAATTCAGTAGTTTTATCTGTAGTTCAAGTCTTTGAAAGAAAAAAAACCCTATAATTGGATTTATGGGTTGAAAAAAAGCAATTTCACAGTTAAGCAGGGAAATGTAGCAGAAACTCTGTAGCCACTCCTCTCACTAACATGCAGGAACATGAGCCTAGATACTGTGCTTAAATTAACCATCATACCTTTATGCAAATTATTTCATCTGTACACTTAACTCTGGATAAGAATCTGTCCCTGTGTAACCAGAAGATAACAAGCTGTATAGTAGACATAGGAAAAAGACAACGAGACAGTGGCAGGAAATGATTGATTGGCTTTGTGTGCATTTGGTAACCTCAAGAGGTCAAATACAAGAGAGGTCATAGAGCTTCAAAGTCTAAAAAGTGCCTGTATGCTAAGAGCTGTGTTCTGTCTTCTTAGGAGTTTGCCTGGGACGATAGCCAGAATAGCACTGCAATAGCACCTGACAGATAAAATTAAAGCATGAATCATAATCTCTCTGGTCTGCCAAACTGAGCTTTATTCAAGTTCTAGCTTTAAGATAGATCACAATTTTATAATTTGATGGCATGTCCAAAAGCTAACTATCCCTTAATTTCAAACAGTGTTGTGGGAAGGTCGTGTATTTGCACTGAGGCAGAAATGTGCGTTTGTGTGATGAGAATCGAGGGAAGGGAGTACAAAATCATAATGGCTTCTATTGTTTAAATTTAAATGAAATACCAGCTGGACATTTGCCAGGGAGAGATATCATTCTGACAGGGCAGAACACTCAAGTATATCGAGCAAGCTCTTTGGATTAGTCAAAAAGAATGAAGGGCATCGTAACACTCTTAACAAGGCAGGGAAAATGTGAATTGCTTCAAAAACAAGCATTCCAAATAGTTTTGATAATAAATGATTCAAATGGAATTTGGAATACAAAATTGTTTGTGTTTGAAAACTCTTTTTTTAGTTATGAGGAAGAAGGCGGAAAGACTAGATCTGGAAGAAGGCCCATTAGAGGGTAGAAGGGTATTATTTTCATTAATGCTAGCATTATTGATAGGCTAATCTTCCAAAACAAATCTCCTTAATAATCTTTGAAGCTATATAATTCGTTGGGTACCACAGCATCATCCCTCCATTTTTCATTTTAGACACTGTAGCAATCAAAGGATGATATAGCTTCAAAGAGCAATATGACAGAGTTTGAAATTCAATTTTTTTATGCTGATAATGGACCAACCACTGGGATTTTTTAGTAGGCTTGACTGGGACAAGGGATGGACCTACAGAAGTCTTCAATCATCAGATTACCTTGATATGCATGACTTACTTGTCATCTGAATATAGGGTTAGGTAAACAAAACACTTTGTAATTGACAGCAAACTGCCTGCTTTATCACCACCAATAAAAAAGACTGATGCAATCTAAGTGTTTCCTTCTATGCAGCAGATTTGTATCTCTTTAGCAGCTCTTGTAGTCCATAGATCAAAGGATAAAAGAGCATAGAGAAAAAAGACTTTTCCATTTATAATTCAAATCATTCTTACATTTGAGATATCAACTTACAAAAGTAAAATAGCTAACAGACACCTCTGAAAGAATGTTTATTTACTTCTAGTCTTTTTTGTAGTGTCCATCCAGGACCTGACATTAAGTTCATCAATTGCAGATATGACCAAATCTGTGAAAAAGGGATCTAGATTTTGATGTGAGTAGCCATCACTAGATGCAGTTCATACCTTTTCTGGGGGTACTTTCAGTTAAATTAGTGATACACATTCTCAATGTCAACTCCAATTTAACAGAGAATTTCTTCAAAAGGTTTTTACATATGAACATTTAACAAGAAAACCCAGGAAGAAACCAAATAAGACACAAATCCAGAAGCATAATATCTGCCATAAACTAAAGATATGCGTGAAGAATCTCGGCTCATCTGAAAATACATCTGAAGTTTTGAGACCAACTGATCAGTAGGCACTGGTTGCTTTGTGCTGCTACATGGCAATGCAAAGCAATCAAAACACAGTCATAAGCTTGGCCAGGTCTACAGCTGCTTTGCAATACTGGGGGAACTAACACCAGCCAAAGAGGCCTTACGAGCCTGATCATTAATTGACTAGCAGTCAGGCTCAGAGATCCTTCACAAGAGTGGCATTGGGGACCGGGTGGTAATTGTGCGCGCTGTCAGGGAGAGCTATTAACAGATGAGGCCGGTGTCCCCGACTGATTTTGCCCAATTAAACTGAATCATGCAAAGCAGTGAGTGAGGAAAGATGACGCTTGGCTTTGTTATCTCCAGTGTTATGCATCAAGGTATAGATCTGCACCTGCTTATCACCTACAGCAGTTTCTGCACCAGTCATTAATAACATACTGTCAATGTATGGCCTCTAGCTGAAGCCTACGTGAGAGATTGCAGGAGCTTTAACTCTGTGGAAGGTTTGAATGCTGCTATGTTTTCACATTATTGCACAGAGATGTGGGATAAAAGACTGGCAAATGACAAATTTCTAAAGTGGGCGGGGTTTTTCATTCTAATTTTTAAGTTAAAAATTAATTGAAACTTTTTTTTTCTGTAAATTGTTACAAAAAGTGCTGTACCCAAAGCATAGGTGATGCATCCTATGAAGTCATATCCTGGGTCACGCATCCTATGATCTATTTCAAAGGATCTTGATCCTTTGAAGTGTACAAAGCAAAGAAGTTTTGAGCACTGAACCATTCACTCAGATCTCTATAAGAAGACTCATAGCACAAACATGCCAGTACTCTATGTTCCATACAGTACATTCAAGCTCTGGAAATGCAACCAAAAAAGATCACCTGTGTTGATGATATTACAGATTATATAAGCTTTCTCTGATGTTCAGAAGGTGTAGAAAGGGTTGGTGTAGTAGGCATAGGCAGGATGATCTCTCACAGCATGCTGCCACTTCAGTATGAAGTCCTCGGTAAAGAGCTTGGAAGAATTATTTCTGGACAGCCCAATCATAGCATCTTAGATGTACTGATCAATAGTGTTGCTATACAAAACTCCAAGTTCAGAACCAACCTTGAAATGTCTGTTTCCAGTGCTATCAAAGATGGGAAGTATTGTAAAGCTGATGTTATCCATAAAAAGATGAAGAGCAGGAACATCAGTGATAATATGAGTGTGCTGCAGCTCTATCTGTGCAGTGGGAAAGCCAGGGAGTTAAAAAAAAAGTGACAGTCAGTTCCAGAAGATGGTCTGGGTAAATTTTTTTCTTTTGTTGTCTGCTGATTTATTTAATTTTTAATTGTCAAGGAAGAGGGGTCATATTCTGATATCAGTAACCTTCCAGAACTCAAGAAATGTCATATACAAAGTGAGTAAGTGTAAGTTTTTTACATTCTTGAAAAAACTATTGGCTACTGTAGGTTGCTTTATTAGATGTGCATTTATTTTAAGGAGCAACCAAACATTATACAGAGCGTAACAAACTATGTAATAGCTGGGGTGTTTTTTTTTTTTCTCTACTGCACATGAAATATTTTGCACAGGCAAATGTGACAGTCACTTTCTTCATGTCTGAAATCAAATAGGGATGGGAAGAGTCAGAGCATTTGTAAAAACTAGTGGTACAACATGGTTTTCAGCTTTATTAGGATAACTGCAATGCTATATTGGGGGAAAAAAAAAAAACAAAACAAACCAAACAACAACATTCTTCAGATGGAAAGCACAGATACGTTACTCCAGGATACCAGTAACCTTTGTAAATGTTTGCATTGGGGTCCCCCATAGAAAGATTAAATTATGTTTTCATAAAAAGTTATTGCTACTAGCTTTTATGTGTCCAGTGTCTTGTTGTAACCTTGTAGTCCTTTCAGCAAATGAGCTAAGTTAGATAGGTTCTTAAGAGATTTTTTTTTTACTTTTTTGTTGTTGTTGTTATTGTTGTTTTGGTTTTGTTTTTGTTTGGAAGCTCCCCTTGCAACACCTAAATCCCCCAAATTATGGCAATATTATCCCTAATTCCAGCCTGGCTTGCTGCTTAACTATCAGCTGGCACTGGAGACTAGTATTTAATACTCCTCCAGTGTCCAAGCTGAGGAACCTTCTTTTGGGAGCTAACAGGGTCAAATTTACTGCCTGAATTGATTCACAGACTTTATTCCAAGACAGCATTATGTGTTTGCACTGAAATAGACAGTGAGCGCAAGTTCTTTCTTGTTTAAACCTGCTTCTGAGTTGTTTACATGTGTTACTAAGTCAGCCTTGGAATAAGCTTTTGAGTTCTTGACTGGCTGTCACTGTAAATCTTCAGTAGCTCTGCTTAAATCCAAGCACTCTGGATTTTGAAGAGGTCTAAATGGATACAGACTTTTCAGTTTGCTCTTGTTTGGGTTTTTTCCCTTTCTTTTCCACCTGGGAAATAAAATAAGCAGATGGAATCTCAAGTCTTTTGAGAACAACCGCAGGGAAGAAGTTTTCCGTGGGTGTGCAAAAACAAGCTAGAGGACAATTTGTAATTTATTGCTGTACTGCTGAGTCTGAAGTAATTGTGCCACTTCTGAGCAGTCTGAGGAGGCTGGGTGAAAGCACACAAAAACATGGGAATGTTACTAGAAAAAAAGTGTGAAGTCAAACTGGCTCATTCCCACAAAAATTGCTGATGTGAAAATAATAGAAAAATTGATATTTTTCTGGATGATGTTAAACTATGTATGGATTAATTTATATTAAAAATAAATTTACACCTTTTCTGGTTAGAAACCTGTGTTAATGGTTGCAAATACAGCATTAAGAATTATTTTTTTATTGCCAGCCAAAGTATTCTGACATAATTATAGCACTCCATGGTCTTCCTTAATGGATAGTGTTAATTTTGGAGCCTATCTGGCTTTGCAGAAATTACTCACTGTGTTAATAGGTGCCAGCTGTGAGATAAGCCACTGACAGCTTCTTAAAAATACTGCTGTTATTTCACACTGACTTCATGTAAAGCTAATCATTGCAAGGTTTTCCATTTGTTGCAGAAAGCTAAAAAGAAAACTACCACTTTGCTTTACTGTTGTAAATATTTAACTGATGAAGTATAAAATATTCTCCAGCCTGTTTTTGTTCTATGACAGAAGAAATAATAATTTAAAAACGATAATTATTTTCTGCTACATTTATTCGAGGAAAAAAAAGATACGGTAGGGTGTCTTGTACTGATTCCACAGCTTCATGGGGAATTTCTCCTGGATTATTTTATGTGTAAAATCACTCAAAAAAAAAAAAAATTATGCAAGTACTTCTGAAGCGCAAAAGGTGGCCGATCTTGCAGATTCATGACCGCTTCATACAAGCTAGTTTTAGGCTGTCCCCCAGGGGTGTGCTCCCCTTCTCTGCCCGGGGGTCCATCCCTGCCTCCCCCTTGCCTTGGCTGCCATAGGAACGGAGCAGCACACGGTGGGTGGATCAGCTTGCCAGGCTGCCTGTAACCGCTCTGCTGGCTTTTCTGCAGAGTTCATTCTCTCTGCTCTGATCCGGGAGCTGGTCGGGCTCAGCCCACAGCCGCCTGATTGGAAGCAGCGGGAGTCTGCAACCAGAGGCACAGAGAGAGCCGGGCTGTTCTTTCTGGGCTGCGGCGAGTCAGCCTTCATTGCCCACATCACAAATCAGCAATATAAAAATAGGGAGCCTCAGGAACAAGGCAGCATTGGAGGTTCCACTGAAAACCACCCAAAACCCCAAACTGTCCTAACGCCAAAAAGGACTCATATCTGACCTGCGATCAAAAGACAGAGAAGCCTGCAAACAGGGAACTTACTGGGAAGCAAAAAGCTCTTTGTAGTTTATCCCTTATTTAACAGCAGAGATTTAAGTGGTACTTCACAGACATGGGGCTTGATTCCTGGCACTCGCAGTCTACACGTACATTGCAAGATGGAAACGCAAAGACCAGCCTACATCGTGGGGTTGCAGTCCTGGGGGGATCAGGCCCTATATTAAAAAATTTAACATGACAGTGGGAGAACTGACCCAGTCAGCGATTAGATACATCTACATTAACTTACAAGAACAAAACTACTATCTCTCAGCTTGCTGTTGGGAGAAGCTAAGGCCCTGCATTCCTCGGGTTGATCCTGGCCATGTGGCCCCACTTTTTCTCATTTTCTTGCCTCCGGCACTGTCTGACCCATGGGTGAGCCAGGTCAGCTCACTTAAAGTAGCTTTCTGCCAGCTCAGCCTGCAGATCCAACAACTGTGGGGCTATGTGAGCAGTAACAAGAAAGCAGAGAGATTGACAGAGCGGAAACCATCCTTCTGGGGGCAGCCAGGCATCCGAGTGTCTCGGCTGTAATGGGAACCCTCCCAACAGTTCTCCACACTGCTAATTATTTGCATTTGCTTTATAGTGCTAGTGACAGCAAACCTATGTCTGGTTAGTTTTCACTTTAAAAACTCATAGGGTCGCAGGATGATTCAGGTTGGAAGGGATCTCAGGAGGTCTCTAGTCCAATCTCCTGCTCAAAGCAGGGTCAGCTTTGAAGTCAGACTGTGTTGCTCAGGGTCTTGTCCCTTCTTGCTTTGAAAAAAATATTCTCTTTATTTTAGAAGTTGCACGGTTTATACAAAGTTTGTGACATTTTCCAGGGGAAATGCCTTTCCTCTGTCATGAGAACATCTAATGTCACTTTAGCAGAGAACAAAACTATAAAAACCAACCACTGTTTGGGCTGCTTAGGTGTAGACAGAAGAGCACTCTGCAAGTGCCTCTGTGCAAACAGTGCACTGGAACACCCATAGCCTTCTCTGTCAGGAGGCAGCAGTTCTTAGGTACCATTTCTTAGGGGCTGCTGAGACAGTTACAAACTCCCACCCTGGGACCCTTGACTTTCCCTTAACCACTTCAGCCTGAATGAGGCATGTGAGTGAAGCCTTCTGCTGCACCCTTTTTAACCTGGATTGGTTTCATCCTGACCTTGGAGGTGGATGGTGGGCTTAGGTAGTGGGTACCAGGGCACAGGAGTGTAACCTGGGGAAGAGATGGGTACCAGGGCACAGGAGTATTGTGTGGGAAAGATGCAGGGAGGGTAACTCTTCATCTCAGCACAGTCAGATCTAGAAAAGGAGATCTGTCTGTAGTCTGGGACACACATAACACGGCTGTATCTTCTATAAAATGGAGATTTACTTTTTTTTTTGTAAAAAAGAAGCAAGGAAGCTGCTTATAAAGAACGTTACATAGGTAGTAAAGTCAGCTACCCAAAAGTTAGAAGATGCCAGCCGACTGTACGACCTTGACTTGGTCCCCTGCACAAAGTGCATTATGCAGTATCGGCACGTATTGTTGCTCCATGGGATCTCTGTCTGGTTCAGTGCAGAATACAGATGAAAAAGGAGTAATAAGGGGATCTTAAACTTGCCACTTTCGAACGTTCAAAAGCTTCACCTTGGACCTTATATCCCAATTAATATTCGTGTAATGTAGAGGGTTTCATGCAGTATGCATGATGTCTGTGGACACACCTGGATATACTTTGGACCAGGTTCTCACCTGAAAGAAAAGTAAAAATGCCTTGAAAAAGACTGAAAAATAACATGATTAGTTATAAGATTTGATTTTCTCTCCTTTTTCAGTTCATGTTAACTTTGGACTTACAAGGTCATATTAAACAATTTATATAGGAAAGAGTAAATCAGTTTATCAGCGCAAATGTAAACCAAATATGACCGAGTTTGGATGTGACCGCGTGAACAGTCACATGGGGAGAAAATCCAGGCAGCTGCCTGTAAATAGCTATTAATCCTCCCAAAGGCAAACAGACATGAGAATGGCCTAAGGCTTCTAAGAACCAGGCCCTGTGCATTTCAGGAGAAGCAGCACTGAGGAAGCTGGGATGAAGCAGAACGCTGAGATGAGAGCTCACGTGCAGTAGCACCATTTGATACTAATGCTGCCTTTTTCCCAACTCTCTTAAGTCCTTCAGCTTTTTTTTTTCCTTCTTTTATTTATTTTTTTTTCTCCTTCCAGAGTCAGAAGTAAATTCTGGAAAGCAATATGTGCATAACATCAGCCACATCAAAAATTTTAGATGCTTAGGAATGAGAGCTATTATCAGGTAAAATCTCTTATCTTCCTGTGATTCTCGTGAAAGCCCAAGAAATATGTAGAATGGGCTTAAAGGTGGGAAATCACTGCCCTTGCTGTCTAGCCCTCTGGCCCTTTAGTGCTTCATGTTGCCTCTGTGGATTTTACTTGGTTCCCTAATTCCTATTAAGAAAATGGGGGAATTATAACATGGGTAGCAACACACACTGGATGAAAACGTATGAGGGGAAGGTGAACAGGAGGTTTCCCACTGATTTGGTGTGATCAAGATTTACACCACTGTTCTTTAAAAATACCAAATGTCCATACGATAAAAGGGCCAAAAGGTGCAAGCATTTAATCAGAAAAAAAAAAAAAAAAAACCACAAATATGAATCCTTGTAAAATTTGAAAACCCTCTGACATAAATAAGATGTCTTTAAAGATACTATTTTAATTCAGATCAAGTGTTTGTCAATTAAGAGCATTAACTGGGGACACAGTCATCCTAACTGGCATATGCATTCATCCATGGACGTAGCCTGGAGGGGTGGTGATCAATTATTCAGCAAGGCATTTTATACTGCCTCCACCTTTCATAGCATATCGCCTGCTAGACTGTGATCAGCAGCAAATATCTGAAGAGCAGCAGATGAGAAAACAGTCAATATTTCTTGGTTGAAACTAAGTGAGGTTTTAATTTCTTCAGTAAAAATTGTCCTCTGTCACTAGGGTATGGAAGATGCATGAGTCCAGCTCCTCCTGTTCTCCAAAAAAGGGCTGAAATGGTGGTTTCCCATTCTCCAAGTATCCCATATGCTTTAGTATTCAACCCCCTCAGAATAATGCCTCTTCCATCACTTTTATTGTCACTTCCTCCTCCCCCAGATCTTTGCTGTCGGTCCAGCAGCACATTGATACAGAACAGCTCTCCCTGTGTGCTTTTCCAGTTTCGAAGCTGCCTAAGATTGCAATCAGAAATGTTGCTCTGGCTAGAGCTGATGGAGCTAAAGAGGTCACTGCCCCACACATGCATCAATTTTTTCACCAAAAACCCCACCTACCTCATGCTCAGTGCTCAGTTCTCTTAGGTTAGCCCAAAGGAAACTAACCCACCAAAAACCTGTTCTTTTTCTGTCGGATCAGGGGAGCTGATTCACCCTGAAGTTGCATAATCCCTCGATGTGATGCAAGGAAGAGAACAGGGACACACGTGGGAGTGGGGACATGAAGACAGAAAGACTGCCATCTTTTGTGGCAGCCCACAGTTGTTCCAGATTAAATACAGCATGAACCACTCTTGGAGATGAGCATATTGACCACTATCTGATGAGGAAAATACAATATTATAAGTTATCATAAGCTACTTCCCATTTCTTTTGACCTTTTTAATTTGGCTTTCATTGGTATTCCACTTGCTGAAGATGGAGTCACAGTTTATACACTTCAGAAATGAGATACATGTAAAAATTCCTTCAAACTAAATTGCTGTTGGCAGTTTTGTTTTGTTTTGCTTTTGCTTTTGCTTTTTTTTCTCCCTTAAACTATCACTAACACATGCCTGGATGGATCCATGCAGGACTCTTTCCATACTCGCTCTCTCACTGTCTAAGTTATTTCTACTTCACACCTTTGTCTTTTAGCACTTGGTAGGCTTTAGATATTTTTTTGTATGTAGCAAATAGCTTTTTTTGCCTCATAACAGGAAAAACATACCAGAGGCTATTATAAAACAATCAAGATAGTTAATCCTGTTCTCCTGTGGGAGCTGCTTTGTGTTTCTGTTGCTCCAGGGCATCCATCTCTTAGAAGTGCATATTCAGCGTTTTCCCCCTTGTATTTCTTGTTGTCATGGGTAATATCAGGTATGGAGTAGGAGACATGGGTGAAACTGCAGTATCTTTTCATCTCTCACTCTCTCCTATGAGGTGAGGGATAAGAGCAACATGACTTGGGAGGCAGCATTTCAGCTGATCTTCCTCGGGGCAATTATTGTATCTGCATTGTCTAAGTGCATTTGCTTAGCATCTTGAAAAGGCTTGGCTGATTCTAAAATGAGGTCAATATTTGGAAGAAAGGATGTTTTTTACTATGAAATTAAAAGGAACTGATACTTCTGTAAGGAGCTCAGTAGCTCTGAAAGAAGTAAATTGTGCAGTTCATACTTTTGAGTTAATAACAAGACCTAAATCTAAACCAAAATAATCAAGCCTAGTATGTAACTAAACTGTGTCCTGGGTGGCATTAAACATATAACTCAAATAAGTATAATTCACAAGAAAACATCTTGGTCACAAAGGGGCCTCAGTATGCCTAGTTTACACCAAAAAATCCCAGTCACCTAATTTCCAGTATCACTTATGTCAAATAAACACAACCATTGGAAATTGATGGACAGCTAGGTTGGTTCTGTGTCACATCTGCAATGTGAGTGTGTCTGCCATCACTTTAAGAATTGTGCCTATGCCTGTTGAGTGGGAAAGGTTTTGGGAGAGAAAGCAAGCAAAACCTAGATGCTTAGTAGTATCCCAGCCACAAAGGGATGGGTATGTGACATGATCTTGATCAAAGCTTCCAACATGGAATGGGCCAAAGAAGGGAGCGCCTCTCCTGCAGAAAGGTCAAAGTGTGGGATAACTGAGAAGACTGGACAGCCCTGCTGGAAAACTCTGCTGCTTGGCAGTATGCTCAGAAAATAAGATTTGCCATGGCAAGGAGGGAAAGTGGCTCCTTCACAAGGAAGGCTTGGGGCTGTACCACCAAATCCCTGCTGTCCTTGGGAACTGCATTCACGCTCCCATACCAAGCGCAGCCAAATTAATTCTGCTACAAGCAAGACATCCCCTGGCACTGAACCATATATTAGTATTCTTAGACTTTTTATAGGCCCTCTTCACCCTCTTCAAAGCCTTTATTAGATGCTCCACTAGGCCAAGTCCTTTTGATGCCTCTCTTTAAGCACTCACAAGGCACTGGCACTCTATTCCATATCCCTGGTTATTTTGCCAGTGAGAGACTGCTGCACAGCAGCTCCTCTCCAGGGCCTCAGCAGGTCCCTTCCCAGATCCACTTTGGTTCACAGCCAGTAAGACTGAAAACAAAAGACATTTCTATAGCCTTTGATGGACTCTACATGGGTGATAGTGCCACTGCTGGCTACTGTGGCAATGGAGAACTTTAGTGCCAGGCAAGGTCCAAGGTAAAGGATGTATCCATCCAGCTGCAGTACATGCAGGAAAAGGATGGGCAGGGCTGAGAATAAGTATTTTGAAGAATCACCTTTGCTCTTCGCCGAACAGTTTTAAGTGGGCAAAGAACTCACCAAGAAATGACTTGAGAAGACATATGGGAAGTCCATAAAACCCTGGTGAGAAAAAAAAAAAAAATGTGATCTGTCACAAGACATAACCCCTTTTGGGAACACTTCACCTTTTGGAGTGGCTTCCTACCTGATCAGTGTTCTGTATTATGTAGCTGCAATATTTTGATGGGGTGCAAATCGCTCAACGTCAGGTTTAGTGCTTTGCCAGGCCATGACTCCCAGCCCTTCAGCGTTGCTGGAGCACAGGGCGGGAGCCAGGGGCAACGGGTGGACCCACAGCTCTACCTCACCCCTCTGTAAACCACTGTTCGATTTTCTTTCCTGTATCTTTTACAATAAACTGTAAAGCACCGTTGTGAAAGAGGATGGTTAAATAAATAAAAGCTGGCAATGAACAGCCTCCTCTGCAGCAGGAAACTGTGTGTCATCGAGCTTCGAGCTGATGTCAGGGCAGAGAGGAGTGAAGGAGAGGTGATAATGACTGGGGCTGCCTCCAGGGAGGGAGGTGGAGACAGCAGTAGAAGGGGTGGAGAGCTCAGATTGCAGTAAAGGGAGGAAAGGAATACAGTACAGTCAAATGAATACGGTGGAAATAGATAAAGGTCAAGGAAAAGAAGAATTTATTTGAAGTGAAACAAAGTAGAACCACTGAAACCTTCAGAGCTATAAAAATGAAGAAAGGAGAAAAAGTATGAAAACATTCTCAACAAAATTCCTAAAATAGGCACATGTTAGCATACCCGGAGAGAAAAAAATAACAGGGAGGCTTCGATCTTGTCTATCTCTTTCTCTAATCTAGCCAGCAGTGTGCCCACGTTCCCATGCAACGTGACTATAATTACAAGCTGTGATCTATCAAAGCAGGACCTGGAAATTTTCAGCTTACTGCCTTGCAAACATAAGGGGAAAACTGCAAAATTGGTAAAGCATTGACTCTTCTCATTTAACCACATTGTTATTTAGCGCTGTGATTCTACACATAATGAGAGCGGCTGGGTTTCCTGTGAGTAGGGCTTGATAGCATCACACAATTAGGTAAGAAAGGTAATGAACATGACCAACACCTCACTCAGGTCTATTGTCTCTTGGTGTTTAATGGAAATTGCTTGCAGTTGCCTCCTCTTTAAATCATGATCCCTCACAAGGCTCTCTTTCAAATTAACAAAAACTCTTGAAGTGTAAGAACACATTTAAAGCGCCCTTTTTTCCAGTTTTGTCACTTGTGCTCAAGAGCCTGTTTCTCATTCTTTCCCCCACGTGCTGATAAGCTCCATGCCGACAGACTGAAGGGGTTGAATTCAAACGAGCCCTGAAAATTTGTATTTCAGCTTTGGCATTGACTACAATGGCCATGGATGTCTCTCCCTACAACTTTGCCAGGCCTCCAGCCTCCTACTGTGGAGGAGTATAAGCCCTAATGCCCTCAATCTAAGAACACTGGAGTATTTTAAATGTGATATTTGACCTTGTTAGTGATGGGAGGTTATTGATGGTTAGAGGAGCATCACATCACAAGCATAATGGAGCTTGCTGGGTGCTGTGGGAAATACAGTCTATGGCCCCAGGCTTCAATATAGCCTTGAAAGACCGAGAACAGTTATTAGCTTTGAAGATCTTATAACTTGCCTCTAAGGAAAAGACAGTCTTGCTTTGCTAGACAGGACTTCGAAGATAAAAAACAAACAAACAAACAACAAACCAAAACCCAAAATACAAACCCCCAAACAAAGAGCTCCCCTCCCCAATACAAACAAACTCCATCTTACCCAGCTTTAAAGGATCTCTTCCTGAAATATTAATGTGCCTGTGAATCAAACATTACCAGAACTATCACTCTCTGGGAAAGAACCTACTGAAAGCTTAGATCAGCCATGAAAAAACAGTCAGTTGTGTGGAATTTAGGGGTTTCAGTCCCGTTTTTATTTGGGAAGCTTTTATTAAAATACTCTACCTTGGAGATGCACTTAGTTGCCAATCATCTTGCCACCGTCCCCGTAAGACTACACACAGGCCTTCAGCACAGGTCATTTGGCTGCTGAAATCGCCGCGATGAGCAGAGGGCAGAAGCCCACACCAGCGTGGAAGAACTGTGGGGAGAAGCAAGGGCTGAGCAGAAGGTGCGTGCAGAGGTCATCAGAGGTAACTGATTAGCTCAGGAACAGCCAGGAAAGGAAGAGCTATTCTTACGCCCATTCAATATTCAGCAGTATCAGATGAAAAGCCAAGACAGCTGGTGTCCTAAGTGATGCTCGTTATTCACAAGTTTTAATAGCATATTTTCCATTCCACTGTCCAGGGTTTTAAAGAGAGTATTGAACAGTATCACATTTGTGACAGATCTCTGCAAAACCCTACTCAGTACATCTCATCAGTTTGTCTATGAACTACTGAGAGCAGTTTTCCCCAACAATTTTCACGTAGATTACAGTAGTAGCATTTACACCATGTTGTCACTGTGTCACAATATCACAAATGTTAATGAAGTCAAGATACATGATATCTACCTCTTCTTCCACGTGCAAAATCCGTACCCTTGTACAGAAAGACATCAGATTAATTGCAGTCTGTATTGATTTTTCTTTCTCACCACTTTGCTCGATAATTTTCTTCAGGATTCCTTTAAACTCTGGGTCTAAATTTCCTCAGCTCCTATTTTTTTTAAGACCAGAATCCAAGTGTATACTTGTAAATGCAAATTCTCAAAGACAACTCCTGAAATTGCCTAGGGTCTCCAGATACTCAGGGAGACTCAGCTATTTTAACAACATCTAACCAATCTAGGCATTCCCTACCCCTCTCTTTCCCAGTTGCAGCTTGCACTCTGATAGATGCTTGCTAGCATTAGAGCTGACTGTATTAGTGAGAGCTGATTCCACCAGGGCTGAAACCCCTCTGCCTTTTCAGCTGCTGCACTGAGAACCTCTCCCTGTTGAAGGGCGGATCAGTTTGTTCCCTGTTTTTTACCCTTCCTGTGAACACATTCCTCTTTTCTTGGTATTTGTGTAACACTCATTACTGTTCCTTCTTTGATTGTCTGATCTTTTGATTTTACTTCTGTATTCTTTTGCTAATTACATTTAGCAAACTGCCCTTGGTTCCCCTTTCCTTTTTAACACTGAGTTAATGGTTTAGTTAAGCTGAGCTTTTATTTCACATCTTGTTTTATTCCACTTTTGGGTAGTTTGTAATAATCCATTTAGCATAGCTTCTTTAAGGAATTGCCTTTTTTGCTTTTGACTACTTCCCATGAGCTCTGGGTTTTCATCTCTTACTACTTTGGTTTTGTTGCAACACTTTTGAAGATTAATGGGATCAATAGTAGTTTTACTAAGTGAAACTTGAGCTACCGTCTCTGGATGAGAAAAGTAGGTGTTAATAATAGGGAAATAACAGGGAAACCAGTAAGAGTGGTCTGACTGATCTGTCATCTGGGATTTCAGCAAGGTGGTTTCTTTACATCATATGACTTTCCTGTTTCTTAACAAACTATCCATGCCATATAAATGATAAAAGCCTACTGAGGCTCCTCCCAGTCTCTGTTCTCTCCTGTGATTGAAATTTGAGTTGAAATACTGTTTCCCTAAGCCAGTACTCAGGTGTAGTGGTATTATTAAGAAATATGAACATTTGGGAACAGTTTGAGTATGGATCTATAGAAATATGAAGCAAAATATGGAATAACCAGCTGCATATTGGCTTATTCTTATTAAAAGAGACAATCAGCAGATTTTTATTTCTAAATTAATTGAAGTACAGTAGATTAAGTGATTAAGCTTAAGACTTAAGATTAAGCTTTGAAATCATATTAAAATATTACAGAGATTCCCCACCGCCCTGTTTTCTATCTTAGAAATAAAGATATGCTTCTAAAGTGAGTATTTTCTGCCAGACATCAGCAGATTTCCACAGTGAACTCTTACACCCATGAAAAGGAGGGGGAAGGGAAGAAAGAAAAAAAGTAATGGGACAGATAATAAACCTTTTAAGATAGCAATGGCAAAAAGTACTGCCTATCATAATACTGTGGCACAAAATACATCTTTTAAAACCAGTTATCCATGAATAATGCACTTATCACTCAGACTGGAGGCGTGTTTGAAACTCATGCTTGAGTATTCTCCAAAGGAATATGTCTAGACATTTGAAATATAGTTTATTGGCCTCTCTCATCAGCTAAAGCCTAAGTATGATACATCTGTCATCAAACATGGCAGCAAACATTAGCCTGTGTGATTCATTGCTGTTTTTGCCATAATTTAGTTAATGATGACCATATATATTTTAATCATCTCAGTGAATTCAATTTAACTCATTCATATTATGTCAAGGAACTGTAACAATGATATTGCAAGAAGAGGGAGGAACAGAGATGGCAGAGGAAAGTTTCCAGGCAGCAAATTTTGGAATTAACTTCTTGTTCCTTATTCATTGCTAATGGAAGTAATTTTAAAGCAAAACATAGGATGAACTTTTATTATTAGTTGCACACTTTAGCTTGATAAAGTTGTGTCCATTTTTAAACATTTTATATTCTTGTGGTTAATTGAAAATTAAAAAATTGATGTGATAACTGAAGCCCTCACATTATTAGCAGTTTATTGAAGGAAAAAGAACCTGAATGAGTAAAGTCTCCTTCAGTTGTAAACCTAGCCCTTTATTTAGATATTAAATTTAGTCAATGGCAGTAAAAGTAGAAAATCAATTGGACAGAATAACTAAATGAATGAATGGCATATCTGGAAAGCAATGTGTTGTTTTTTTTTTTTTTTTTTTTTTTTTTAAGAAAGCATCTTGCAAATAAATCATAGTTCCGAGACACCCTGAAGCTGGTCTGCAGACTGGATAAACACACAAAAATCCACAGAACAGAAATCTCTCCATCTGATAGAGACAGAAATGTAGGGAGGAAACCTTTGTCATAGGTAGAAGAACAAACAGCAAGTTATGAACGAGGAAAAACCTTCAGCATAAATCATATCAATGTTGAAGAGAATAGAGATAGAATGACTTTGTCATCCAGAGAGCTGGAAGAACTGGGGAAAACTCTGAACAAGAACAGTTCCACGGGGGAAGGAGGGACAGGAGAGCAGGGAAGTGAGTTTAAGAGACACTGGTTTTTAGAGGCATCATTAGGTCTTAGAAGTTATTTATTAGCTAAAGAGCTCTTGAACAATAACCAGTGACACAAAGGATAGGTTAGGAAGTCACCCGTGTCTTTATTTTTCGAAAAAAGCTGAGCTGCATTCACCTTTGCCATATTGCTGTGAAGTTTAGCATCTGAGAAAATCAGATAACTGAGTTCAGAGTTGCATGTGAAAAACAAACCTTCAGTGCAACACACAAAATCACTCACTTCCTGTAAAAGACTTCTTTAATTAGAGGGAAATTAATGTTACAGAACATTGTATGTGTTTGTTTTCAGTTGACGTTTTTTTCTCCTTTTTGCCCTTTATTCTGATGCTGATCTCCTTTGCTCTACCAATATTCTTAGCTTCATTTGCCAATTATCTTTTTTTCCCCCCACTTCTGAAGCTCTCCTTCCTCCCCTCCTAAGCATAATACATCCCTTAATTTCCACAAAGCCATTGTGCTGTCTGTATTCCATCCTCCCATGTCAGAATCTACTTAAATCTAACACGTATGTAAAAAACAGTTTAGAATAAAGAATTCTACTAGCAGAAAGGTGTCATTGTTCCCCAGGAGAAGACAGCTGAAGCATGAAGATAACGTGAAGATGTACTGAGTCCCATTAATATAAACCACGTTACACTTCTATGTGATTGAAATAAAATCTTTGCAGTAAGAATTTACACCTATGTACTCCAGACATCCACGTATAATTTAATCCTCATAAATTCTGATCTAAAGTACTATTAAGAAAGGAATCTGTACAAAGAAACACGAAAATATTTGGCATAATTAATACATGCTTATAATGGATGGACATTTGGCCTACTCACTTCTTTGCCCTGCCTTCCTCCTTCCCTCCTCCTCTGGCAGTAAGTTAGGAGGAGCAATAATAACATCTTCTACTTTTGTACTTTTTCAATATTTAGCGGGACAACATGGGTGAAATATGGTACAAAATCCACCATCCTAGCACAAACAACAGAAGAATGAAAAAAAAGGTAAAAGTTTTGCAAAGGCCACTTTGTCCTGAAGTACTCCATCATGGGCTTGACCTAAATTGTGCAGCAAATGGAAAGGATTCTGGATATTCTCCAGTAGCTTCAGCTAAATTAAATATGAACATGAATAATGCCCTGGGGCCCTGCATTCTCTGGGATGCCACAGGCATGGGACTTGCAGAGAATCTACTCTTGCTGCAGAACTGTGTTCCAGATTTTAATTAACTGAGTTTCCTCTGTCAAGGCTTTCCTGTGAAAGCCTCCCACAGTAAAAACACTTCTTAAGAGTGTTATGCTGCAGCAGATGAAAATAAATCCAGCTCTTGTATTTTCAGAAATTTTCTTTGAAAGAACATAATTTCAAGAACTACAGTCACTCATTCCAGATACATGGTTCATGAACTCAAACCCATCATGTCCAAGTACTGCATGTTCTCATCTTTCCTAACTGCCATATGCTACTAAGTCATTTCATTTCATATGCAACCTCATGGCTCCAGGCTTCATGGGCAGATGGCTCTTTGCCACCTAATCAAATTCACACATCAAGGGCATCCCAAGGGAGGTCCTTTGTAGAACATATTTTCCTTCAGCTCTTCTCCCTTTCTTGAACATTTGCACATCAGTACAAACTTGTACTAACAAAAGGTTCCTAATTTTTCATATATGAGACACTTATTTTTCAACTAAGCCCAGCGTAGTACAAGCAGTTCTATCCCATTCACTCTAAAAATACAATTCAGTGCCTTGGAACTTCACAGGATACCCACACAGTCCTTAATATCCCTTTTGGTTCTGTTTTGGGTTCTTCTTCCATACCCACATCCATTCATTGGGCAGAACACATCTATGTCCTCTGCCACCACATATGCAGTTATAACAATGCAACTGTACTCCTGCAACCAAGTGACAGTTTTGGCGGTACTGCACCAAGATTGATGCAGTAGCTAAATTCAGATGCCTTCTAATTTTCTTTAACTGTGTATTGATAAAGCTGGATTTTCATGGATTAGCTCATCTTAAAGTAGGCTTGTGGCTGTTGCCTTTGATGGACTCATAATCTCAGAGTTGTATTTGACTCTCTAAAGCATCCTATTAATCAGACAGGACAGTTCTCATACTAGTAACTGTGGTATTTCTTCAAGCCACTGTGACCTACATTGCCGCACCGGGTTGGTTAGATTCCTTTTATCACATTTTACTGCCACAATTTCTGAAACTCTTTACTTGCTGTGTTACCTATCACATCCATTAAATACTTGTATAAGCACACATCTCATCTGTCTGAATGCACAGGAGGGTCAGGGTTAGCCTGGCACTGACAAAACATTTTCACAAACCTCTACAATTCTTCCACTTAAAAAATACTGCTTTCTTTTACATACAGGATCTCCTCAGCCTATCCCTTCTAGGACATTTTTTACAGGCATCAGGATAGTTACAATAAGGTCACCTACACTGAGAGTGACTAAACCCTCTGCTTTACACCTTCTTCTCTAAAGAAGGATCAGTGTAGTAATTTTTAATATTGCTGTCAACAGCTACAGAAAAAAACCTCACCCTGTTAAGATTTGTGAGACAAACAAAGCTGTTCCATAGGAATGTTTTGAGGACACCTAAAACCAGTTTTTTAATCTATATTAAAAAGAAGCAATCAGCTATCCAGTACTGGTTATTTTAAGATAACACATCTGGAAGGGTGTTATTTGAAATGTTTTTATAGAAGAGCAATCGTGGAATTGTGATG
Organism: Merops nubicus; assembly: GCF_000691845.1. Lineage (NCBI taxonomy): Eukaryota > Metazoa > Chordata > Aves > Coraciiformes > Meropidae > Merops > Merops nubicus. Next base: position 14,676 of record NW_008591604.1, on the reverse strand, counting down.
GTATATATTATCATATTGACACTGCAGATGCCAAATAGAGTAGAAAGTGGAAACAAAGATGTCTCTATGCGAGTTATTTTCGATCATTCACAGTAGCACTTAATAAATCCCATTTTACGTCTAGCTTTTCTAAGCAATTTAATATTTTGTGCCTCAGACTACAGCCAAATAGCGTGCAGAGCTCACCCTCCCATACTACAGTAAGTCATCTCTGCAGATTAAAAAAGGGCTGTCCCAGAGAACACCATGACCCAGAAGCCAAAGATACAGCGTTTACAATTTGTTCCAGACATCACCTATTTAGCTACACAGAGTTCTTTATATTTACAGCCCCTTCTATTGCTCTGCTGAGAGTAGTAACCTGAATATGCCAAGAACAGAGTGGGAGCCTGCTAAACATGGACTAAATTTACTTCAGTGTCTCATAGCTGCAACAGTTTCACCAGTGCTGCACAGGCACAATATCAGCAATATAATTTATAATCAGTTAAGCTAATCATCCCCATGCCCCTTCCACAGCCCCTTCTTCCCCAAGGACAGATAAAAGTCATCTTCTTTTGAGAAACTACTTAGCCATTTCAACAGACAAGAGGCCCTGTGACCCAGAAAGTGTTATTTTTGACAAACTTCAAGCTGTTTTGAAACTACAAAAGACAAAATCTAGTTAAGTGGAGGTTTGCAGAAAGATCCGAGTTCTTGATGTTATTAAAAAAAACCCAAACCAACCCACGACTGTCTGCTCCTTAATGCCATTTTCTCTGTAATCAAAGCCATATTATATATACTCTAAAATTAGCATTCGGCTTGCTAGCCTAAGCTAGGTCCTCAAAATACTTAAAAAAAAAAAAAACAAACCCAAACCAACACAAAACACCCCACCCACAAACCCCTGTGGTTTTTCTAACAATAACAGGAAGGTGTTCTACAAAGCATTTTTTGTTCTTCTCTCTTTTGATAACATGGCTTCATAGCCCTCTCTGTCTGGCCCAGAGCCATGCAGCCACCAAAGCTGCTTTCTGCTTCCTGAGGTGGTACTTTAATATACCAAATTCTGACAAAAGCACCACTCTGTCGCTTGAGTTTTGATAACTAATTGCACCCTATTGGCCTGACCTAAATTAGGAGCCTAGTTAACACTCTATCTAGTTTCTCAGCACTGACCAGACTCAGATGCAAACTTGAAGCCATGCTCTTTGGAGCAGGTGAGGTTGAGCACGAACAGGAGCAAGTCCCTTGGTGCTCAAAGTTCAAAACCAGACTCAGTTTTGGCCTTTTTCCAGAATGAGGTAGCTGCATCAAGGGGTGCTGCAGGCAACAATTTTGGATTTAAGCAAGCAGAACAGGTACTCATGTCATCTAACTTAATGGTTAGCTAATGCTAGTGTTCTAAATTTCTCACCTAAACGTGCTTCATTCATTATCTTGCCAACAAAGACTAGAAACTTAAAATTATTCAGGAGACCAAAGTGCAAAAATCATACTCATCCAAAGTCCCTCTAGGTCCTACTTTAGGCCCTAGGTGCTTTTTTCTTTTACCCAGACTCTAAGCAAAAAACTGTAAGTACTGCCAATCAATAGGAGTTCAAACAGAGTTAAGAAAACTGTTAAAGGAAGATGCTTTAAGGTAAGGAATTCTAGATACCAATTCTTCACAGGAGCAAGCTCATTTTTATCTGTTTCTTTTCCAATGTGACCTATCTCAAGTGACTTCATGCTTGGAACAAAAGAGCATGGAGGAACACCACTGGGTCAGTTATAATAGTCTGGATTGCAGCTACTGCTTCACACTGACAAAAGGAAATCCTACGGGGAAAGCAGTGAGGCAGAGCAGCAGAGTAGAAAGATCTATGAACATGCTTCAGCTACTGGAACTCCTGAAAAAGTGCTGTATTAGGTCAGAACAAAGGTCAGTTTTGTTTTTTTTCTTTCTGACAAGACACCAGTAGCAAATATGAAACAGGAAAGTGTGTAAGAATAAAACACTCCTAGACTGTTAATAGCTCTGTATATTTTACAGTTAGAGGTAGTCAGTAATTTAGGACATTTCTGAGTGGAGAATGTACTTAAACTAATAGTTATAAATATCACATTCCACATACAAGTCTAATCCTTTTGACCCTATGACTTTGCAAAGTCTCATAGCAGGAAGTTCCACTACTACATCACACAGCGTTAGAAATAAAAGTTTGAATCTTGCTGCCTGATAACTTCACTGAAATCTCAATTATTATAAGCCAGCAAACATTTCCAAATCAAAGTCATGGACAATATCAAACTCGTCCTCTGTCACATTTTAGTTTTCTATCTTTTTTAAAAAAATAGCATTGAACATGGTATTGGAGAAGATGACAAACCCCAATTTTAAGTAGTGGCATATTATTGTTTGTCTTGCTTTTTTTTTTTAGGCTGCCATTGAGCCCTAACCTAGCATTTGCAGAGAAGCATGTTGGCAGCAAGATTTTCTTCCTTAGCAGAGTTTAGAACTTCTAAGTCTTCATTATTACACACATGATGTACAGTGATCTGCCTTTATGAGCACTAAGATAAACTGGGCACTTTAGCACTCATCTATTCAGTATCAAGAGATCTTTCCAAAACTCAGTAAAGGAAGCTTCAGATTTAATGTACTTTCAGCTGAAAGTCACAAAGTAACTTTTAAAAACATGCTTTGTATTATTGAGTCAAAAATCTTACTGTCTATAAAGCCCAATATTTCTCCCCATTCTGTGGCTCGAGTAGTTTGTACAGAACTTGTTTTGGAATGCTTGTGAAAGTGGGAACCCAAATTGCAGTTAGAAGAGACAGAGCCCTTAACATAGCAAGAGATTTTAAATATCCCAGTAGAGCATATTAAAACCTATGCACATTCCCATTTTAAAAACATACAGCTGTTCTAGTTTTTAATGCAAAAGCAACATAACTATCACTCTTAGAAAAATACCAAGTGTGCCTCAAGATGGAATTCATCACATCACTTTTAACTTGCACCTCCTATCAAGCCTGTATTGTATACAGGCTATACAGTACTATGAAGTGTACAGCAAGTTACTAAAAATGTGTATAAGACAGATCAACATCTTAATACCCTTTTGGAAAACAGATGTATTGTTTAGTCTAAAATGATTTCACAGCCCAAATTGATGTGACAGTAATTTAATATATTCCTGCATAAAATTTAAAAGACTAGTACAATGCTTAAGGCTGAAATTCAACCCTATAAACAAGAACTAGTGCAAGATTCATATGCTAGTAAAGTACTATTAAAGCACTGTTTATTGCCTATTTGGAAGTAAAGCAATACATAAAGCATCGGTATGTGATCAGCAATGGTGATTCCAAGAGGAACCCCTCTTAGGAAAAAAACTTGGAAAATCCTTGTACGAAAGATTTCACTCCCAAATATTTTTCTGGAGTTAAGCGTAGAAACACAATTTTCTTAAGAAGCTGCCTTGAAAGGTTAAGTTTTGAGAGAGAGAGAGATCAAAATACAGGAGGTTTGAAGGCAGGGTAGAACTACAACCTGATTTTCAATAAGTGTCTTTGACACCAAGACAGACCTGTATTACAAATAACTCCATAGCACTTTACAAAATGTACACTATATATATTATATACGCACATACATCAGTATTATTTCAGTCACTAAGTTCTTCCTCATCACTGAAATAAGCACTTTTTTTAATCCGTGGACGTTTTGAATCATCTGAAACTGAAGATTCCCCTGCAGTCTGTGTCCATCTTTGTTCTTCTTCCTCAATTTTGGCTTGCTACAATGAAAGAAGGAAAAGAATTAGCTAGGATTTAGAAAAATTAAGATGCATTACAAATAATAACACTAATCATTAAGATGCATGGAATTATTTAATAAGATAAGGAATTCAAAAGGTTTCTCTCTGTTTCCAATTAAACTGTGTGATGAACGCACTGAAAAACACTTCTGAAAGTAGATCTCACATGCAAACAGTAAGTCTTCTGCATCAATGCAGGCCACATGGAGCACCCTCTGTTTCCAAAGAGAGGAACTCTGCCCATGGCAAACCTACAGAACTACAGAGCAGCTGACATCTGAAGCAAAGAATGCATCAGGTTTTAAATTGACATTATTGCATCGGCTTTGTTCCACTGACAAGACTTCTGCCTGTTGTCTTTCGCAGTCATTCATTCAGGGAATGAGTGTCTTGAGGAATGTAAAGGTCATTCAACTGAAGGTTCAAACAGATTCTTCTGATTTTTACTGGGAAATATGCTGGGCTAATTAAAATCTTTGGATGGCAAGAGAAATAGGAATGTTTCATGGCTTGTTCACATTTATAGGTTTTATTTCCAATTGTGGAGTTTTCAGAGGGGACAGGGGATAACTGCATATTTGCATAAATTTTTTGGACTACATCATGTAAAAGTTTTGCACTCATTACAGTCATATTCAGAACAAAGTTATCTTAAAAACTCTTGAGAAGTTTTTTTGGGGAATGGGCATGCAGGGGACAGCTGAGGACTAGTGAGCCAAGAAATCTGAACATCACAACAGGCTTGCTCTGTGTCATAAGCAAAAGCCTGTGAAGAAGTATTAAAGAAGACAGTAATACAGCTGTCAGAGTATCTCTCCAGAAAACAAAAAAAACAGTAAATATTTTTAGAGAGAAGAGGTCTATTAGAGACCACAATGGACTGCATCACGCACAGGAAGTGCTCCAGAAATAGATCTTGTTCAAGTGATTGAGGGCAGAGCATGTACCTGGTCATTTATACACGATTGGTTTTTCTGTCTGCTCAGTTAAAGAGGGATTTGTGGACCAAAAACCTCATAAAGCATCACAGCAGAGATGACAGGAAACTAAGCAGCAAAAGAGCTTGAAGGAAAGAAAGAATTGCCATGCACAAACATAGCCAATAGCAAAAGTTAAAAATTCTCATAAAAAGATAAAAACCCAAAAGAGCAAAAAAAAAAAGCTCCTCAATGCCCCCATGCCAGAGCATGCCTGCAATATGAAGAAACCACCAACTACTGCCAGGCAAGAGTGCCCCGAGTGTACAGAGTGTACAGATATAAGGGTGTATTCTCAGAGCTTTTGAAAAGCAGCTAGAAAAACACAAGTAGAGCAGCATTTGAATAGCAATAAATAATAATAAATATTAAATGTGCAATGCCTCAATTCTGTACCTGAAAAGCTATGGCTTGGCTGAGGCTATCTAGAGCAGGGTCTTCTCCTTCCTCTTCGCTTTCTTCCTCCCCCTCACTTCATTATGCAGGAGAGAGAAAAATATACAGATCTTTATTTTAAGTGTCTGGTATTAAAAAGCTTCCTAAAAGTAGTAGCATGTAAATAATTGTACATACATTTCTTCTGGCTCAATTACTTTCTTTCTCTTCTTCTTTTCTTTTTTTTTTGGTGGCTCCCGCTCTCCTAGCATATTTTTAGGGCAAGCATAACTTAAGTGTCCTGCTTCCTTGGAGAAAAAGAAATATTGCTTAACAGAAGCCATTACAAACAACTATATGTTAAAATACATCATGAGGAAAGTTATTATAGGACAGTTCGGGGGGGGGGAATGGAAGCAATTAGTAAGATAAATGGAATGCTGAATTAGCACACAGAAGACAAACTCTTCTCTATCAGCTTGCCATGGAAACCAGGAGATGGGAGGTGACACGCGTGTCTAACCGCAGATGGGGGAATGCTGTGAGCAAGGGAGATTTCCTCTGGCTGTTGCAATAGCTGAACACCTCAGCTTTTATGCTCAAGACAAGACATAAACTTCTGCATTAACAGTTTAAGAAACAGGAGACAACATTTGTGCTTTAAAAAGTGTTAGGAATATAAACCAGGTGTGTATTTGACATGAAATACTATCCAAATCTCAGTCTTATATGTTATTATGTTCAGAAAAGTGAAGAACTGCCTACCTAAATCACATTTCTGTATAAAAACAGTTGCTTCTAATGTTTGTTTTAGTGCCAACTATATGACAAACTTCCAAAGATATAGCAAAAGCAGGTATTTTGAAGCAAAGATTAGGAAATTTTCCTTCTCAAACAGCATTATACTAATACTCAGATCTGTCTGCTCATCAGCATGTTAAGCAGCAATCGTATCTACAGATTTTCCCCCACCTCCAAAATCCCAAGGAAAAGACAAAGGGGGTACTATCATCCTTGGAAATTGGACAACTGTTAAGCAAGATAATATCAACAGAAAAAAAAAGTATAATTTACCAGCATGGGCAGGATTAGCAATGGCCAAATTGAAGAAATAACTTAAGAGTCTGTGCTGGTTTGGGCTGGGGTGCAGTTAATTTTCTGCATAGTAGCTGGTATGGGGCTATGTTTTGGATTTGTGCTGAAAATAGCGTTGATAATACAGAGATGGGTTTGTTATTTTTGAGCAATGCTTATACAGTCAAGGCCTTTTCTGCTCCTCGCACCACCTTGCCAGCAAGGAGACTTGGGGTGCACAAAAAGCTGGGAGGTGACACAGCTGGGACAGCTGGCCCCAACTGACCAAAGGGATATTCCATAACATATGGCAACAGGCTCAGCTATAAAACTAAAGGGAAGGTTGGATGGGGGGCCGCTGCCTGAGGACTGGCTGGGCATCGGTCAGCTGGTGGTGAGCAATTGTTTTCATTCACATCAATTGTCTTTCTTGGGTTTTATTTTTCTCTGTTATTTTCCTTTTCATTACCTTATTAGTATTATATTTAAATTATTAAACTGCTCTTATCTCAACCCATGTGTTCTCTCACTTTCACTCTCCTAATTTTCTCCCCCCAGTCCTGCTGTTGGGGGTAGTGAGCAAGTGGCAGGGTGGTGCATAGTTGCCAGCTAGCCTTGAGCCACAACAGAGTTAAAAGATGGGACACAGGAGTTCACCTCTGGTTTTACTCACCCCACATTCGTAACACTTAGACTTATCAAAGTAGTTACGCCTGCGAATGAATTCTGCTGCTCTTCCATTATCAATGGCAATACTGGCTTTTATTACTCTTCCAAACAACTACAGCAAATTGGAAAAAAAAAAAGTAAATATTTTGAGACTGTAAACCCAACCCCTCCTGCCATAACAACTTTTCACAATTTACCTGTTTATTATTAAGTGCCCGAGAACAGTTTTGTGCAGATTCTTTATCCAAAAACAAAATAAAGGCAACTCCTTTGCTCTTCCTGGTGTCTTTGTCTTTCATAATAGTAACTCTGAAAACATATAACCACATTACTGATACACTAAAATTACTTCAGAGACATTTTTTTTCTTTACGATCTCAGTAGGATCTTAGTTTTGTTATATGGCAAAAAAGAAAAGGTATATATAAGAATGGAAAGGCTCACTAACAGAAATTCAAAGGAACATCTAACCTGGCCACATGCTTACAAGTAGTGTGGGGTCTTTATGGATTGAGTATTATTCTTTATTCCCTTGGATGACTTGAAGAACAGAGAACATGCTCTTTAGATTTGCAGGCAACCTAACTGGTGGGTACTAAACATACAGGAGGTGAAATTAAAATTCAGGAATAATCTTGGACATAAAAAAACCTCCTAAAAGCTACAAAAGACCCTGCATATTGAACTGTATTCAAACTGAGAAATCGATGTTTGTGTAGGACTAACCACCTCCACAGGTGGTTAAGTATACCTAGTATTGTTCTACAAGTATCTCCAGCTGGAATTTAAGCAGGTCCTGGATGCATGTGTTATTTTACATGACATACAAAGTTAAATCTTCAGTCTAACAATGGAATCAACAGCTCCAGTAGCACATCAAGAAGTTCAAGAAATATTTAGATCCAGTAAGAACAACAAACAAATAAAAAGAATGCCAAGAGGTGAAGGGGGCAGGGAGGGGGGAACCCACACCACCTCAGTTCTTTCAATCTCAATGTTAATTATATTTAGCCCTAAAAATACTGAGTGGGAAACAGAATGCCAGTCTGCATGTACATAGAAGTACATGTTAAAAAGTAGGGAAAAACTCCTTGTGTCCACCAGAGGCAGAATACTACAAGCCTAAACTGAAAGCAACAGGACATTAATAAAGCACCCAACAAACAAATTCTCCTTCAATGCAGAGGGCCTGCCAGAGAACCTAAGTAACAGATGACCCACACAGTAAGAAGTGTATAAAATAAGAGCTCAGTAAAGAAAGCTCAATTTTTCCCCCAGGTACATGCATAGAAAGATAGAGCTTAGAATTCTGAGGGTTTTTTTACCAAAGCCTCTTGGACACATTTGTGTCCAATAGAATGCATTGAGTTTAAGTGTCAATAAAACTGACTTCAGAACAATTCTATCAGTTCTTTTGCCAAGTTACTCTTCCAAGAGTTCCAATGGCACCCTAATATGACTGTTGGGGTTCTAACTGGGATATTGAATGTACCAGTTAATAGCACAAACATAGAAATAAACAAGTGTGACAAATCTTTAAAAAGTTAGCAACTTCTTGGAGCCCTAGGAAGTCTGATTTGTCACTGAACAAACTCAGCTGAAATCATAATAGTTAGGATGTATGAGGGTGAGAAATGCAGTACAGAGGAAAAGTCAGCATGATTTTGCTGACTTAAGACACACTTCAAAAAAAGGTCTATTAAAGATTACTTAATTAAGTTAAAGCTGACCTACATAAATCAAGCTAATGTTTGAAAAGATTTTTCTTGGGAATTAATGACTAGTTAGGAATAGGAAACCTGATCCTTGTTAGCCTGTTTCATAGGGAAATGGGAATACCAGTAGAACCCTACGGTATCTGCTCTCTTTATAGCCAGGTCAGCTTGCAAAGGGATGAAGAGTAAACAAATTTTGCTAGCTACAAACAACCCCCAAAAACCAAACAGTCAAAAAAAAGCATTATAGTATTTTACACATGGTATTTTGTGACTCTTTGCATTTGGTTTAACTTCTGGCAGTGAAAAGACAAAATGTCAGGAAAAATTAGGTATCAGCAAGTGATTTTTTTTCTGAACAATATATAGGTGGGGGAAAACAGTAACTGCAGAGATAGAATTGTAAGTTCTACATTAGCTACTTTCACACAGGCTGCAGTCCAGGGTTTCTTCTGCATAGGTATCTGAAAACACCATTTCTGTTGTCTATGATATTAAAAAAAACCCCAATCAATCATATAAAACACTAGAAACTATTAAAAAAAAAAAAAGGGAAAAAAAAAGATAGAGAATGCTGCTATAACACCTTTAAAATAAGCAACGCATAATACAGCCAATACTTCACACGATTCTCATCCTCCTATCAGGCAAGTTCAAGACAGCAGGAGACCCCCACCCCCAAGCACACAGCGTACAGGTATATTGCCAAATGACAGCAGGCAGGTCAGAAGTGTCATATTTAGGAAGACTAGGCCCCTCAAGGCAGAAACACAACCTTTACTGTTGTGGTGTTACTACAACCTTTGGTCAGGATTTTTCTAAATCAGTAGGTCAGCAATCAACTAAAACAGGGAAGACAACCCACCCTGGAAACAAGATAACTGGTCAGTGCATGTCTATGAGAGCCATACACAAGGTTTTCCTCTCAGGCAATTTAAAAAATGTGTTTTCTAAAGCTGTATGTTGGCTTTGTCCTGCCGTTTGTCACACGAAACACACTCCTGAGCTCAAAAAAATTTGAATTTAGCACTGTATAACTCAGATTACTACAGCACTCACTTTTAAACTCATCCCCTCATGTCACAAGTTGTGTTCTGGGGACAAGGAACCACATTTACCACAAGAGTACTGTTTCAACTATTTCAGAGAAAAGACCATTGGTATATGACAACAATCTACTTGATCTTAAGAATTGGTTACCTGTTCCCAACACAAATATTCTTACATTATGGTTGTAACTGCAAGAACTTCCAGTTGTTATATTTATACTTTATTAAAAATGAACAGGACTTCAACACAGTTCCACATTCATCCTTAAATTATAAAAAGCACAAGACTTTCAAGTGAAGCAAAGACATTAAATATTTAAAATGAAAGCTACAAAAATAGCAGGCCATAGCAGGTCACTTACTTGACAACCTTCCCATACTTTGAAAAGATCTGAAATGTAAAACAAAGTAAAAAGATTTAATGATAGAACATTGCATTTCATTAGGAATAACTTTATCAAGACAAACTTTTCTAAGATATCTATCTGTATTGTATTTACACTCAAAATTTTTGTCAACAAGTTTACTCTGAACAATGTGGCTCTTAAAAACTTACCCTGTACAGGTCGTTGTTTGTCAAAGCAAAGGGTAAATTGGACACGTACACTGTGCTTTTGCTTGGTGCCAACCCACCGCTCATTTTTCTGAGCGAGAAAGAGAGAAGAGTTAAAAATGTATTCAACAGAGAAATAAATTAAAAAACAGTTGCAAGACTGACTCTTAAAGTTGTTTTTCCAAACCTAGCCCAGACAGTCATGATAAAGTTGCAGGAAACCATAGCTTTCATTTCTTTTTCTTCATTTTACACAAAATCAGTGTTTGCCTTCACGTGCTACAGAAGATGTACATTCCTTCCTTCTCCCCTGGATCCAAAGCACATTTTTGCTGCATACGAGTCAATTTGTAAGTCACGGGAAGAAAGACAAGTCTGTGTACTTAAAATAAACCTCCACTGATTTATGCAGTAAAGAAAGGTTTCAGTCCAGAAAGAAACAATTAATGTCCATTTATTAAGCATTATGGCCTATACATGAAGTTATTGACCTTTAAGTACCTGCACAATCTGATTTTTTATACAAGTTGCAGTTCAGCTTTATTCAACATAGAATAAACCACAACTGGTTAAGGAGGCTAGTGAGGGGGAAGCTTCCCTAAAGCAGAGTCCCAATTATTGGAGGGGGGAAGATACTACACTGACTTTAACATGTATCTAAGATGCTAAGGCAGCAACCATTTCTTGCTTAGTGCTAAAAGTCTGTGCCATACTTCTTCCCTTTGATCCATTCTGCAGCCATGGCTCGGTCCAAGACCTAAGCAAGTAAAATTCAAGACCAGAGTAAAGCACAGCCCTTAGGAGAGGGCACATAAAATAGTACAGCAAAACCATTCCATACACAGTCCAAATACTACCTCCTC
>NW_008591604.1:0-3582 GCF_000691845.1 Merops nubicus | reverse complement strand
TCAGTCCTGCTTCATGGCACCTTTAGCTGATTCCTAACTGTGGAGCAATCCATTTCTTCACCAAGATCGACTCATTTTAAAAATGCATAAAAGCTCATGAAGGGATAAAAGAAATGAAAGTATTAAAAATCAGCATCCATTGTAGCACATGGTTTCTTAGGGGACTTTTTGAGTAGCGAGTCTGAGCAGATTGCTTGGCCAAGTGCCAACAGAGTAACTAATATCACGCCCTAATCCGGCTGTGGTTATTTTCTGGCATTTCATGATTCAGTCATCTGAAGATCCGATACTCCCAGTAGACACTGATTATCCAAGTGTTTTGTTTCTCTTTCCTGACATGCTTACTGTATCACAATTCATTTGAGTGGCAATTTCTTAGTGACTGAATTTTGTAGTTTTCCACATTCAGAGGCTGTTTTTTGGCACGAGCAGAAATGGCAACATAAAGGTTAAGCAAATGAAAACAGAATAAATTTCTAATAAAGGCTACACATTGCGTCTGGTGTTACACATAGTGGATTCATTATCCCAAATTCCTTGCTGCTCGGCATCAGTATCCTTGACAAGCCTAGCCAGACTGGCCTGGCAACCAGCCACATGAATAGCTGGCCCCAAGTGCCGTTCCCCAGATGTACCATGGATACAAAGGATTCGGGAAGAGCTGCCATAGCGCGGCGTTATGGTACGTTGCCAATGCTAATGCACTGAACAGCAGAGGAGAAAGTGGCAGAGGTGAACCTCACGTAGCTGTAGACAGCAGTTTAATTCTGCTTGAAAGACAAGAGAAGGTGGAGAGGGCACTTTGCAACAGGAGATCCAGCACACGGATGAGCAGACGCCAGGACCGGCAAGCAGTCGGCTCGCGTATTCCGCCGTGCAGACCCCCACGAGAAGGGGACACGCCACGGGAAGGTCACCACAGGCCTCAGAGCCCAATCAGTAGGAAATTATTAATGACTGCAAGCTCCAGAACTGCCATTTTCAGCTGCACGCTGTTTCTTCCAGGAGCAAACTGAAGGAGTTGCACCCTGGAGCGTCAGCTGCCAGACAGCCGAGGTTGAGCTTTGTACCTAGTTCTTTGGACAAATTTACGTGAAACAGTCTTGCTGCTCTGACTGCCCAAATATTCTCTGTAATTTGTATTGTTTAGGACCATTATGCCAGAATTTCTTAGTTCCAATGTCTGACTTGCCAGACAGGCACAATTTGAATAAAAGAGGAAGCACAGTAACTGCAAGGCTATCACCATGCTTATGTTCAAGATGGCAAAGGCTCAAATTTACCACCCCAAGAAAGAGTATTTCCCCAGATCTGCAGGAAGATGTCCTCTTCTAAATATTAAGGGATCACTGGGATGTTACAAAGATATTTATAAATACCTTATTTAAGCCAGCAGATAGGCTGGCAGATTTGCCCAATGGCAACATTTGGGCCATTAATCTATCTGCTTAAAAGCGTTGTTGTCCTTACTAAGTCTTCTGTAGAACATTTAAAAATAATATCCTACAAAAGCAATCTTTCAAAAAGCTTGAGCATGTTACAATGCAGATTTCTGGTTATCTGTTGTGAACACAGTGGTGTAACTGCAGTTTTAGATCCAACTACTGACACAATTCTTCCCATCATGATAAATCTCAACAAAACATCATGTTTCAGTTTTAAAATTTTAACTCTGTTACAACCAGGTTTGCTGTGGGGTTTTTTTTGTTTGTTTTGTTTTTTGTTAAAATTACTGCAGCCTCTATGGGGATACCAAATCCCAGCACCATATAAACAATAACTCCCCCCCACCCCCCAATTTATGGACAGCACCCTTGCCATACCAGTTTCACATTTACCAGTCTGATGTTTTCTAGCTGTGAGGGGTGGTGTGGTAAAATAGTCAGTTCCAGCTTTTAGCTGTCTTGGCAGATGAGACGCATCTCATCCAGACACTCACTATTACAAGGCTCAGGCTCCTTTTACTTCAGGAACTTTCTAACTTCACAGAACTGTTCAAAATAAATTTAACATTTTTATCACATTCTTTCTCTTTCATCATCTGACTCTCTGCTTTATAGGTTTTCACTTCACAGGCTCAAAAAAAAAAAATCAACCAAAATCCTCCCAAAACTATCTGAGCTTTCTACTTGCTGCAGGGCACTCAATTAAGCCATGTACCACCTGGCTTCTATATTCTGCTAGATGTCCCCAGCAAATCAGAACATTTCTGTTTTATATTGAATACGTTTACAGAGCTGCCCAGATATTCAGAGTATTACTCGGTTACCTAACTTTCAAGCATCAGCTGGAAGCCAATACATTATCTCCACGGGGTTGAGCACAACTCCCATTAATGTAATAGCCTCTCTGTAATATTAATGCCTTCTTCATTTATCATTTTCACATATTAACTTTCAGAATGGAGCTGTCTCTCATTACTGTGACTTCTTGAATTCAATCTTTTTTGTCTTCTCCAACAACTCAAACTAAAAGAAGCCATTCTTTGACAAAAGCCATCTGTCAGTAATGACTGTCTCCTGCAAAACATACATTAGTATATTTTGCTTGAATTCAATATGCTTAATGCAGCATCTGTCACTCATGTTGAGAACACAAGAGAAGACAATGATTAATTTCAGTAATTGGATTTTCTACTCTGTCCCAGAACACGTAAGGACCAAAAATAGTTCAGGTGCCTCTGAAGCAACAAATGAAGTCTGAATTCACTGTTATTTTCATGACTTAATATCAACATTTCAATTTAAGCACTAACTTTTGTGTTTAAGTACACATCAGCAATGTCAGATTTGTGACTTAACCAACTGAAGTATGTATAAAAGATTTATGGGTAAGTTACTCAAGACACACTCACTCTGGCCAACTTATCTGAGTTGTTCTATCTTGATCCTTAAAACACTGTATTTTATATTTAACAGTATTAACAGAATTTAGACCCAAAGCAATAAACCATTTGTTATGGGAGTAGGTTGGCTTAAGCTTGTAATCAAAGTCCTCTGGTATAGAAAGAAACCAAACCCATGTTTCTTGGTCCCAGAGAAGGGTATTAACCAATTGCTATGGCTGTGCTCTACAAAAGGGATATGTAGTACGCTGTCAGGGCATAGTCTGTTGTATCGCTACATAGCCACTTAAATAGTACACCGCAAATATTAAACAAGATCAGAACTCAGTAAATAAAGTTGACACTATCAGTAGAAAGAACACAAGCATCTTTCATCTGCCTAAAGACGTACACGAAAATGACCCATGGTTTGAACCAACTACTCTTACATACTAATACAACTAAAAAACTCTGGGACAATAAGACTGGGCAACCAGACTACCAGCAGTGGTTACGTTAAGCGCTCAACAGCAGTTTCTTGTCAATCTCAGCCAGTCTCACCCGAGAGGGGATGACCTAGGTCCCTCTCTTACGGACAGCTTTCCTCCTGAAAACCCCAGCCGAGACAACCCCTTCCCCTCAGAGCTCAGCAGCTGTGAAACAACACTGAGGCGAGAGAACGACAGACTGCCCAGAGCCTTCCGCGCGTTGTACCGAAGCTGCGGGGAACACCGCCCTGCGGTGCCTCTACCCCAGCG
>NW_008591603.1:23488-32290 GCF_000691845.1 Merops nubicus | reverse complement strand
CCCAGACTTTCTATGATTCTATGATTCATCCTATCCTTAGTTAATATTTTCTAGTATTTTACAGGGGAATTTTCCTCCCTTGTAGATAAGAGTTACTGATCTTGGTTTCTGTTGTGTTTGTTTGTTTGTTTGTTTGTTTGTTGGTTTTAAATCAAGTGCTGAAAAATTAATTATAATGTAAAACTGACCCTCTTACATGGATTGTTAATCAGATATGAATGTGGGCCTCTAAACCAGGTTTATGCCTTTGTTCGACCAGCAATATATTGTGCACACACATCAAATGACAGAAGGCGTACAACACATTACCCACCAGCCAATCACTCAAAGACTTACTGTGGCAGCTTAGAATTGTAGGGACTAGGACTGAAGAGCTCTTCTCATTCTGTCACACTTTCACTACACTCATGCTTTCTACAAGTCACACTTTGAGTACAGCCACAGCCCCTGGCTGTGCTCACTCCCTTGCCGGCGCTGTACAGCTGAGTATGAATGTCTGTGTTAGAAAACAGGGTCTCAGCTGTTCCTGCAATGGGGCAGACTGCCAGCTCTCATCTAGTGGACCTCCACTCTGTAGAAGCTAGGACATTTACCCGGCCCTTGTGTTTGGGAGGTGACATCTTATGCTAAAGTTAGATGAAATATCAGCTCCTGGTTTACTGGTTCCATTATATTGCATATTATTATGTCTTTTTGCTTTGCTATGCTATGGAAAAAGCCGATGATTTAACTAAAATACCATCCTTCCATCCAATTCCCTTCCTCAAATTGGATACAAGACCATTGACTTCAACAGATTGTGATCAGGTCTGAGACAAGACACAACTCCTGTTCAAGTGTCTCTGTATAATGAGAAATTTCTTTGCCTCCCACACATATCTTCAAGATGCAAAGCTACACCTGAATACCTAATAAAACACTATTTCTGTTTGAGTGTCACATTGGCTAAAGTATCATTCAAAAACTCCAACATTTCCAGCGAAAGGCCAGATACTCCCCTCCTCACCCCCTGAAATATACCTCAGGTTCATGATGTAGTCTTCATGGTTTCCTCTATTCAAGTGTAAATCATTGGGGTAGATAAGAAGAAATGCAAACAGGATGATAAGTATTTCCATAGAATTTTTCCCTCTGTCAACGAAATCACCGTTGAAGACATAGCAGTTTTGTTCTGAAGGCAGACCATTCTGCAGAAGGAAACAAAGACAAGAACGTTTAAAGACGCTGCCAAGCTACTGTAATAAAGGAAATAGCATTTAAATGAGATCACATTGCTAGAAAATCACCAAAAAACCTGCATAATACAGAGATCTAAAATGCAGCATTTCTTTATTTCCACTGCTCAGAACAAACCCCTCAGTATTAGACATGTATGAGCCATCAGAGAAAAGATGACCTCTCTTGCTGTTCTTATAATGTCACCTCTGATTCCTTCCTCTACCTATTAACTTAAATTGAAAGGGATAAAAAGGAACATTATTCTTGTAATAAAATATACTTTTCTGTTAATGCAACTGCTTCCAGGAAGTTATGCACTTGCAAATAGAAGGGAGTCATTCATTTTGAGTGGAAGACAAGAAATCCACAAAAAAAAAAATCTTCTAACAGAAACCCAAAGTTCCTTCTGTTTCTCTACACAGTAAGAAAATGGATTTTATATATTTACATTGTTTACAGTGTATGCTTCCAAAAGTCCTGAGGAAGACAACATTTCAGAGGACATAAAATCTTAATACAGAACTCTGTAGAACCTGACGTCAGTTGCTTTAATCCTGAAAGCTCGACTTAAATTTTACTCACATCACACTTTGCCTCCTCCCAGGGCAAAGATCTACTTAAATACTCACAAACCTGAGAGGCTGTACATACAAGTATTTTATTACCTTTTTTTTTTAAATGAAGATACAGTGCAATGCTTTACTATGAATGGTGACTTATTAAAAGCTACTATTGTGAATTGATGGCATGTTTCATTAGATTAGTTATCAACACATCAGTGAGTGCCATCAGCTCACAGAAAGTATAGCAGCAACTCCATGTAGCTTCATCATTTCAAATCATGATGATCAGAAATGTTGTTTCAATTTTGACTTACCAGAAAAAGGAAATCTCTGTTTTCACAACTGGCATTTACAGTGATTACCAACAGCAAATCTATAAAATCACATTACAACCATGGGAGCCACTCTTAACAGGTTTGGCAACACTGCAAGACATCCCACATCCTGAATATAGGTACTGCACCAGTGTCCAGCATTTCCTGTGTCCCTGTGGCATTGCCTGGTATACTGCCTCAGCAGGTTTATTGTAGGATGCATGATTTGGCCAGGGACTCAATTTAACACTTAATTTGAATCCATTTGGAAGCATCTTGTTTGTCCCCATCAGTGTGCTCTGCTGTTATATGGGATGCCATAGTGAATCCTGGTCTCTTGATTCCCACAGTGGCACAGTCCTGATGGCTGTAAACATGGCTTGCTTGGCTTTTGCCACAGCCTCTCCCCAGCTCTCTCCCAATTACCTTAGAAGAGGCTTGTGGTTGCTCTGTGCTCACAAGAGTGGCGAGCTGCGAGTCTCTGCTAATGCAATTAGCTGTAGTAGTTTGTAAAAAACAAAGAACAGATTTCAGGAGTGGAACAGACAGGAGAGACTCAGCAGCAGCTCCTGTAAAGATTAATTAATACAAGCTTTGCCTCAAAACCAACAGGCATGTGAATCACCAGCAGATTCTCAGTATGTGCACAACCTCCCTATAACTCCAAACTGTATCATTCTTCTTTTGGAAAGACTTACCCACAACTCTTACTTTTTAAATGAGACTTTATTTTGGACTTCCAACATCAATGTGTCATATTAGTTTTCTTCCACACTTGTGAAAAGTTTTTATTTCCTTTTGTGTGGTTTCAACCAACAATAAGAGCAAAATAAATTAGAGGCGGACAAGGCCCTCTGCTGATAACTTGCTCCTGGGTGTCATTATTGTATCTGCTGGGTTAGTGATTAATTAACTTCCGTTTGCAATTTCTACAGCTTCAGGCTATTTCTATCCATAGCTTAACAATCTAATGTAGCAATACATAATTTAAAATTCAAAGGTTTCAAGGAATTCCAGGAAATGGGTTAATTTAATGGAGATTAATGCAGGGACTGAATGAACCTTACAAACTGGCTATTGAGAAAAAAGTAATTATCTTAGCCTCACTCAAACCAGGTTTAAGAGTTATACGTGCTGTTACAACCAGCACTGTACTGATAAGCTGTAGATCACTAGATTCTGTGTTTGCTGTCGGCAGTTTGTGGAAGTGCTGTGAGAAAAGTTCCTTGGAGCCCCATGCTCAAGGTCCCTGCTCCGCAGGCAGGCCTCCAAAATGCTTCAGGAGCCAGTTTGGCTCTGCACAGCTGTGCAGACTCCAGATCACCATGCTCCTCATGACACTGTTTAGGACTGCACCCTCTTCTTTAAGGTTATGGGTGGTTCAAACAAACTCGGATGAAGAAATCCCTCCCAAGTGAGACAAGGAAACACTAAACAACGGATCCCAGAGGCTGACTGGGTTTGCTGCTTGGCTGAGTAAACTGCTCAGAGGGGACAGAAAACACTGTCATTTAGTTTGCTTCTCAATAACTAAGCAGTTCTATCACATGCTCTCTGTGTTCTCAGTCATTTTGAAATGACAAAATATTTGCCCATTTTATTTGTTCTGGTGGAAGAACTGTCCTAGAAGCTTAACAGAAAACAACTGAAGTAAACGCTAGAGCTTGAGGTCAACGGGATTTTTGGTTCAGAATTTACTGAAATCAGGATTTAGTCCTTGCTTAGAGTTTTTTCCCCTCTTTGTAACATCCATTAGGGAAAGGAAAAAGAATCATCTTATACTTCCTCCAAAGCAGTAAAAATCAGGTTGATTTAAGTTGTAAATAAAACTATCTGAGCATTTATCTTCAAAACAGTTATTTTTCCCATGCCAGGTCCTGTGTATGAAACCATGTATGTATCATACTCTTAATCCAGTTTCAAAAAGGACAATTGTCTATTTAAAATAACAGTTAGACGACTGCAAAACAAGAACCAGCTAAATGTAACTGATTGATTAACAAGAAAAGCAAAATTCTGTAAAAAGTTCTGATTATACTTCAGCAAATTTCAGGTATGTACTTGGGCAAAGCAAACAAGTTTCATTCAACAAGTGTCAGATAAAGTGTACCCAAGTTGGAAGCAGGAGAGAAAATACATCATTTAAACACCTGGTTTAGCTCACTGCAGTCTCCATTCAGTGCAGGTGAATGTGTGAGGATCAGACACAAACCCTTTCATCCAGAAAGCTCAAATCAAAGTGAGTATCTGCTAAATGAAAGGTGGTGATTCATGCTAAAGATGAACATGAAACTACATGCAGGAAATTTCCCACATCTTCAGATGAATACACAATTGCGGAAAAGATAGCCTGGAGCTTAATTTTCTTCACATCAGTAAAACAGAGCTGTTTTTTTAACATTAAAAGGTGATCAGCTGTTTAAAGGTATGTAAAGAGTACCCAAGCTATTTATTTCCTTTTTGTGCAGGCTACATGATTACTTCCAAGACTTAAAAAGCTTTTAAATAGACAGCGCTCTTTTTTTTTCACCTGTAAACAAGTAATAATAAATGAACTTTTACAGGTATCAATGGAAGGCCAAAATGAAAGCTGCTACATTTTTTGTGGAGGGTGAAAATTATGCATGGTATAGTGTTACCTCAGGAACTAAGTTAGCTCCTGATTTTAGAAGACTTCAGTCACTATAGAATATGAAACAGTGTGAGGACTTTGGACACATTGCAAGAAATGCTCTTAAGTTTTGGTTCATGCTCCAGTTCAACATTTAGAAAAAGAAAGATCTCTTCCTAAGGGTAGGGAGAAGGAAAAGCTATGACAAAACCACCATTCAAATTGTCCCAGGATTGATTATATGGTACATGCACATCACATATGCAGCTCTAACAATGATACATCTATCAGACGTAAATACCTGTTCTTAAGAATGAGTCACGAGGTGAAAATGCTGCATCACTGACTACCCACTTACCTTATAGAATATCAGCAAAAGATCATCCAGGCTTCCATGCAAATCTCCTAAAGGAAAGAAAAACATTATTTTCTTTATTAAAATTTATTTTATTTTCTCACAGAAGAAGAAAAAAAGGTATTATAAAACTAGAATTAGTTAGTCCTAACAGGTTTTGCCTCATGTTTTACTTGGTAACTTGCCTTGTAGTTACTTAGACTCATTTTAAGATACATGCTGAAGCTGCTTGTAAAAATGTGGAAATTAAATACTTAAAAGAGAATACAATTGTCTTGCATAAAGTTTTTGT
Organism: Merops nubicus; assembly: GCF_000691845.1. Classification (NCBI taxonomy): domain Eukaryota; kingdom Metazoa; phylum Chordata; class Aves; order Coraciiformes; family Meropidae; genus Merops; species Merops nubicus. The sequence goes on along the minus strand of NW_008591603.1, from coordinate 26,937 downwards.
ATTCCCAGCTGGATCTTTCCAGCTGAAGATCAGATCAGTTACACACTAAAGGTTCACTCAGGGAAAATAGCAGTAAGATACACATATTATGTCCCTGAAAACCAGAAAATATCACTAAAAGACATTTAAAAGTATGATAGATTTCTACATACTACCAGGTTTGAATTTACTAAGTAGCCCACTATATACAGCACAATTAAAACTCTAGCTAATTCAGGGCCAGGTTCTGATTACTAAAGGCAGGATTTGATGGGGAGTGTCAAGAACTGTCCATGCTTGTATCCTTCAGTGCTAAGGCCACAAGAGTGACAGAACTGTCCCTTTTCAAGAGGTTTATTTTGGAACAAGCAGGGGGTTTTCACCACAACACAAAGGATCACTGCAGCGTAACTCCCCTCTGCATATGACTGAATTTCACACTTACAGAACCAGCCTTCTCACATCTGTGACTCACTACCACAAAGCTACAGAATGGCTTCAAAACCTATCTTGTGATAATAAGCTCTCACTACCAATAGTTAGGAAAATGGTAATGACATATTTACCCTGTCTATGTGTTCTCTGTGCAACTTTTTGTTAATTATGAGCCTGCTGAAGTAATCATTCAAGCTATGATAGATTTCCATCATGTATGTGGACGCAAAAATTTCAGGTGCCTATTTAATCTGCATTATTAATTTGAAATGTAAAGAAAACGGGAAGAGGGGTACCTTATTTTAAGGAAATTGACATTTTGGACCAATTATGTCTAAAAACTGGCCTTCAATTTTTGGCAGAGGATCTTTCTGGTTACAAAAGCTATTAATTTCAATGGTGGGAAAGGGATCCCTTTCGATGCTTGGTTACGTGGTGCAGATGCAATACAAACCTTGAGAGGTATGTTTTGCTTAGTGCGAACATGCTGTGTAGCGAGCAAGTACGCATCTGTTTTTCCTTGGTTTAGAGAGAGGTTTTGTTGGTTTGTTTAAGAAATTATTTTTTTATACAAAACCTCATTTAAACCCTTTTCTGGCGATCAAAGTAGGTACATTACCACATCTTAAAAATCACTTTGTTTTGTATGTGTCATAGTACCCTTCCTTATACCTCTACTGTTACATGCAGCATGCACTCCTAGCTGCCAAGAGTTAATGTCACCATTACTGTTCTGTTTTGCAGAACTTTTTCTGCGCCCTGTTGCAAGTCAGGATACTGCATCCCTTTATCCATCATTTACAAAAGTGACACAAAATAGACAGGCAATGAGCTTTTAGTTCTTTACCTTGTGACACATCACATCATTCTGTGAGACTAATTTGTTAGTTGTATAAAGACTGATCCATCCTCTTGAGTCCCGTTAGAAATGAGGGTTTATTATAATTTCAATTTTATCTAGATAGTCAGGCTGTCAATGAAAGGTCTTGTTTGCCACCCTTATTAAGCCCTCATTAAATTCATTACTGAGTACATTATGATGGTAACGTCTTTTTCTCAGTAAAAGGAGAAAGCGGTGAGGCTTGCAGCCAGCGATCAAAATACCCTGTGGCATTTTATAGATGGAAGTGCAGGAATATTGAAGCTACACTGCAGTGTTAGCTGATTTAATACTGACTCATTCAGAAATGTTTAATGAGAAAAGGAAAGAGGAGGTGAGGGATTTTCTTAAAATATACTTTTTGTGACTCAGGAACCTTACTTGTTTTTTGTTTGTTCCGATTCATGCATTTGTGGGGGGAAATAAAAAAGGGATAAAAGCACAGAGAACTTTCTTGTAATGGCAACATTTGGAAATGTCTGTATTGCTCTCTAACCATTTAGAATATCAAGCCATAGCCCAAAGCCATTCTCTTCTCTGGCACCTTACCACAGACAGTTATCTCCTTAGAGTAGGAAGTTGAAAGATGAGTGATATTTGGCATCTCCTTGAGAACCCTCCTAGTTTCATAAAGTAGCTGCAGCACATAGCGGGCATGAAGCAGCTGTGAGAAAACAATGCAAGACTTACAAGAAGGAGCATGACATCCGTCTGCTATATATCAGACATATATTGCCAAGATTATTTATACTACAGTCCTCTAGACATGATTACAGGCTGTATGGTTTAGTGATGAGAATTAGGAGCATTCATAGCTTTACACCTGCTCCCCAGTGAATGGATATAGAGCTCTTAATTAACTTGCTTTACATATTTTCCCATTTTATTTCTAGTGTACTGTTTCTACTCTTCCAATTTACAGAAAGGACAAGAGGAGTTATACAGCACTTAGAAATGGAAAAAAAAAAATTAAGATCTAGATGTGAATGAAAAAAAACCAATCTAATCTAAAACAACCCAAAACAACCCAAAGGCCAAAAAAACTCCAAAGGCCACAAATTATATTTCAGCAAACTGCCAAAATAATGAGGAGGAAACTCCATCAAGGGTTCCTTTCGTAAGAGTTATCTTCCTGCTCATTGTGAAGATGTTACGACAATGCAACATTAAAGTTCTGGTCTTCTCTGCTAGTGTTTTTTATGAAATTTTTTCAGTTGGTGATTTTTGAGGCTTTTAATTCAAACACAGCTCTGAGGCAGTTTGGTAGAGGAGACAGATGAGCTACAGACTCCCTTTTCAAGATTCATCTTCTTAAAGCAAACAAAAAAGGCCAATTACATATAATAATTTCCTTAAGAAAATGCCAGACATAGTAAGAGAAGAGAGAGCTGAGAGTAGGGTGAAGTCTGGGTGGGATCATTTATCATGAGCTTTTATTCTTCTACTTTTAAGACAAGTCCCCACAGAAAATTACAGAAAGAAAACCCTAGCATTATTTAGTAAATTAAAAAGCAAGATAGGCCCTTATCTATTACATACGGTCTGTTAAGCACAAATGACCACAAGTTCCAACAAAGCTGTGCCATGTAATGCCTCCCTGCCTCCCCCTCGCCTGGTAAGAGGGCAGCACAGGGGCTTGCTCAGGAACACAGAGACTCAGCAGCAGCCTTCTCGGTGCCTTGTGCTCCGAGACTTGTGCTATCACCCCGCTCTGCTACACTACTGCTGCTTCCTGTTCACTCTTCCCTTATGGTGGTGTGTGCAATGAGGTGGTTAACCCTTACATCTCATTTCCTCTAAAAAGAAGGGTGGGGACCAAAAAAAAAAAGATGACCACACAAGAAGCACTTTTAACACAGAAAAAGATTATTAGTTTCCAGGTCAATTTAGTACACCTTCCCCAGTCCCACACCCTCACTGATAACCTCTGCCGTGCATCTGCTAAGGATTGACATTTCATGATCCCTGTAATCTCAGCGCTAGAAGAGGAGATAGTCCCTGCCCCCTCCCTGGTGCTGGGTCTGGTGGTCATGCACACAAATAGTGAATCAAGTCTGGGAACTGGTCTGGCTGAGAACTGGCTGTTTTTCATTTTGTTGTGTTAGCTTCCAACCAGATCAGTTTCCCAAGACAGCTCACCATCTATCTGTATGAT
>NW_008591603.1:0-23457 GCF_000691845.1 Merops nubicus | reverse complement strand
CAATGTGCTAGCAGGAATGGGTAATAGGATGGAAAAGAAGGGTGAAATATCTCCTTGGGCACCAGTTTAGCCTTACATTGGATTCAACTGATTGTGGAGCTACAACCTGGGAGAGATGCAAAATAAATAAAAATAAATCAAACTAGTTGCTACTTACCTGTTCATTCCTGAAAGCATGAAGAAGAGCATTGGCATCTTCAACAGTAAGGGGGAATGAGAGCCGTGGGCCGTAGTAAGAATCGGGAACATCAATCTTCTTTTCAAATTCTGTTAAACATAAGCCTTCATCCACTACCTGAGAAACACCAGGGCTGGTGAAAATGTGAGAAACTAGAACAAGAGGGAAGAAAAACAACAATGTAGAACTCCAACAGTCCCCGATAGGGCTGTAAGAGCATGACTAGAACCAGTGGAATGTAACTGATGCTTTACTTTCTGCAGTATTACAGTGACTAACCCCTGCCTTTTATAGTGGGAGAGCTCCAAGTCTCCCCAGATTATTTCACAATACTAAAATGAACCAAACGAAAAAAAAAAAAAACAAAACAAAACAAGCGAAAACCAGCCAACCAACCAACCAACCACCAACAACAAAAAATACCAGGCAAAAAACTGTCCCAACAGTCAGTAGCAGTGGTCAGGATGCAAAGCATTTTTCATTGAAGTTGTGTAGCAATCTGCTCTCATAGGTAGTGAAAAACATAGTCAGCTCCAGGCTTTCTTCTCCTTCCCCGACAAAGCAAGAAGATCCAAAAGTCATGGCTGATCATTCAATGACTGTCATGTGTTTAAAGTTCAATATTACAATTTTAATATAGGTTTTAAAGACTCATTTTTATTGCTTTTATTTTCTGCACTATTTTTTGTTAGGCTAAGCACTAGCAGGTCTGATTATTTAAAAAGTCATCAGCAAAATCCAATTTATTCACAGTGGATTGCAAAGCACTCCTTTCTGATACAACTAGGACACAATGCCAGCTTTTGGTTGGCTGCCATAAAACCATTAGATGAAATAAAGTAAAAAAACCCCATAGCTGTAAAAGTAGAGCGTAGCTTCTAATTTTCCTGGAACGTGGAGAAAGCAGGAATATTGCTAATTGCTTCAACCCATTATTTTCTTGACATACCCTTGAAATGTAACTGGGTGAATTACAGATTTCAACGTTCTCTTCTTGTAGATGGTCTTTATCATGTAATATTCTAAAAGAGAGAACCAGACTCTAGAGGACAGAGTTCTGGCAGCTGTTGGTGTGGAGTTGCTCTTGTGAGATGACTGTTGTAACTCTTTTTGCTGGGCTACAGGTAATTTTTCTGTAGCCTTGATTAGATGCAACTGGAATTAAAAATGTATTATTTTTAAGGAATGAAAGGAAGGAATACCTGTGGCTGTGACTTAAAGATCACAGCAGCCAAAACCAGCACTTAGCATCAAAAATTATGAGATTCATAAAGGTCAACCTGTCTTGTAACTGGATAAAATCCATATTAAAGAAATAAATGGATGAAAATACCCTTTTCATCATCTCTGGATTAAAAAAAAACAAAAGCCCTCCTGCTGTGAGCTGATTAGCATAGTCAGTGTACAGCCATGCAAATGGATTAAGGCATCAAGTAACAGCAAGGTACTCAGGATTCACCATTTCCAACAAGTACAGTCTGATTTGCAGTCTTCCATAACAGGTACAGTTTTGTCTAGGTGGACACCAGAATGTCACCCATGCACTGAAACTGCTGGTTGCCACATGCTGATAGGCAAGCACATGTACACAAAGTCCCATCCTGGCTCTGGCAACAGGTGTCCGGATGGGATCTCCCTCTGTGCCCTACCTTTCAGGAAGTGGCTGGCTGTAGACCATGGAGCCAGCTCCTCAGGCTACCTGAATTCCTCTTTGCTTACCTGTTCTGGCCAGAGGCTCTCCTCATCTGACATGACTCCTTCGAGCATTTCAAGCCAGGCAGACACCTACCTATGCCTGCTCCTGCTCTGGCCCTCCCTCTCTGCAGGCAGCAGGCTCCCCATCCCCTCACCTCTGAACACGAGCCTGCCTTCCCTGCAGTCTTGCTTCCTTTTTTCCGTACGCCCAGGCTGGGAAACCCAATCTCCTTCCCTGTAGGAAATATCTCTGCAAAGTACACCCTATTTTCCACTTCTGGATGAGTTGTCAAACGCCAGACATGGTCATTAGTTCTTAGTTTCTGTCTTCTCAGGAAATCTTTCAGCTGGATTGTAAGGCTCCTTTCTGCACAGGTTGACTGTCCCATCTAAGAGCATTCAGTAATGGATGCTCTAATGCAGCCTGGGGACTTGCATGTTGGCCGACGGGTACCCCAGCTCATCACAAGCCCCATGCAGGACTAATTCTGAAGGACTGGACACCCTCCTCATTTTAATCATCTTCTAGTTGAAGCTGTCAAGGCTCCTTACATCTATATCGAAAGTTGGGGACAAAAACTGTCCATGTACCTAGTGCAGGCACATGTCTTAAGACAGAATGAAGTACCCTCTGCCAGCATCTGCCTCTCTTCATCAACTACAGGGAGCACAGGGAAAGACCTGCTTTGTACTCTGACACCAGAGTCTAGCTCAAGCTCAGTGAGCTGAACCTTTGCTTTTAGACCCCATACAGCTACCCTACAGGACAATAGCCATGTTCCATGTTAAACATGAAACCCCACAGCTAGGTGGAGTCAGTTTGGCCACAGAAAGCCAGGGACCTGGGTCTCCTAACAACACCACATTTCCATGGGAGTTGTTCCAAGGCAAGTCAAAGATGCCACTGCCAAGGATGTACTCACTGTTGGGGTAACAGGGAATGAGATAAATAAGCTCTCTGTTCTGCCACCTTCCCTGTGTCTTTGGACTAACCACTGAGGTACCTGAGAGCACCTCTGATGTGCTCCTGAGGGGTGCTCTGACAACGACCAGATACTGATCCCCAGCCATTAGGTCAAAGACAAATGGACCTTAAGCCCACTAAGAGGATGAAGATTTCTATAATGCTCCAAACATTAAACCAGAGATCTTTCCACTGAAGAAAGAAGGTTGAGTAGGTATGCAGATTTTTTCGGGGAGCGAAAAGTGTAAGGTAGAAAATGCTTTAATTCTTACTTCTCACAAACCATTGAAAAATAACCTTCAGAAACAGAACAAGAACAAGACATGCACCTATGTAGTGTCCCAATCACAACTTAAAGTGCTCTGACATCTTAATCAGGATGAGAGGATGAAAAAAAGCTTCAGGGCAGAACAGATAAACAATCACATCAAAAGCACTACTGTGTTAATGAGATGGTGGCTGCTTTCTTTGAAAAACATCTTCTGAGAAAGCAAATCAAAAAGAGAAAAGTGACAAGATGAATAGTGGAGACTGAGTGGTTTATATATGGAAACACACATATCACAAAACCTTCAGGTAGCTTTCTCACCAGGTACTAAGAACAGGCAACCTGTTCTCTGAGGAGAATATTTCTACAATGTTCATGCAGAGGGCTTTTGAAGCGTATGCTATCACTCTACTTTAAGTGAGCACACACTGATGAAACAAAAGCTAGAGAATGATGGTGTTTAGAAAATGCTTGGGAATAGCAAAGCCTGTTTGATGCCTCTCTGCTTGCTAATTTTACACTCACTGGGGCTCACATCTTAAGATTGTGATTCAGCGGAAGTGGAAGCAGTTAGTAAAGAATCACTTTATTCAGCACTGATTTTGCCTATATCAGTGGGGTTGGCATTGGTGCTGCAAAGGTCACTTAGAGGGGCAAGCAATCACGAGCTTGAAGAAAGGAATGCACACAGCCAGTAGCTGGACAAACATAACCACAAACCATATGACACAAACTGGATATGCGGTTCTTTAAAAAAATCCTGCATCAGCTCCTTTGCACAGGCCGTCTCGGCCATCTCTCTGTTAAGCATGTACCTAATAGAACCTTTCTGTTGCATTTTGGGTTTTGGTATCTGTAACATGGGGTGTTAGAAAGGGGGAACCAACAAACCAAGACAAAAATAAAGCCTTTAGAGCAGTTATCAAGTCTTAACAGATGAAAGTTTTAGGCAAGCAAGACAAGGGGGAGCTTTACCATAAACCATACATTTTATCATGTGCTTTAGTCTGCTCAAGAATCAGGTCACCCACAGAGTGGTGATGAGGAGCAGCCCACAGAACCCTCTGTCCCTCCCTGTGCATGGAGCTGCCTGGATGTCCACCTGCCCACAAACAGTCTATGCATGCAGCAATGTGCTCTGTACCAGCCGTGTCCTGAGCTCAGGTGACCGAGTCATCTGAGGCACATCACCATTGTTCCTTCTATTAATGGACACAGTTAATAAAAGTGGACAAATCGTATCTACAACAAGAAGCTGTAAGATTCCTTTTCAATATTATAATGAAACAAGAGATTAACAATATTTTTCCAAATTTTAGACCTAGTACTACTATTTTCTTTCCCATTCAGCTGGAAAAGCTGAACTGAGGCACGCTATCAGCATGTAGAAGTAGATGAAGCCAGTAGTGCCTGATTTTCTTTAAGTCTGCCAATTCCTTCCCAGGAAGTTAAATGACTAAAGCAGATTTTTTTTTCTTTTTCACAATACAGTGGTAATGGAAAAATCAAAGGAAGGACTATTGTATCATCTGCCTTGGCTCTGGAGCAAGGCTCAAACATAATGTCTTTTTCCACGGAGCACAGAGAGCATTAGGCACTCTAAAGTATTTAAGAGAGAAAAGCTGCCATTTCTAATGGTTATCATTAGCACACCAAACCACTTATAGTTTGGATGGTGGTTTTATCCTGCTATCAAAGTCTCTTGTGGAAATGTTAATTGGAATAACCTGTGGTTGGGCCAGATGAAAGAGAAATTACACTCTCTTGTAATTCAATAAGAAGAGGACAGCCTCCTTTTTAACTCCACTGAGACTAGATCTGTTCTCAATTTGTTCAGGGAAGCCATGTTTGTTTTCTGGACTTAGGAATCACTTTCAGTTTGTCCTTCCACTGAGCTTGGCCTCAAAAGTAAGTTTTGTCCAAGGTTCCCAAAATACTTCAAAAATTAAAGGTCATTCTTTGAATAACTCGAGCTTTAATTGAGATGGTTTCTACAGATTTATCTCCAGCAGCTTAAATTTATTTTATTTTTAATCATTCACATACTGATACATGTTTTGCAATGAAATCTACAATAAAATATGCTAAGAAGTGGTTCAGAATGGCTTCAGGGAAGAAAAAATGAAACACAAACCCAAAAACAACCAAGAAGAAAAGCAACTTCTTTGAAGACAACCTCTTTGATTACACCTGCCCTAAACCAACTAGACAACTAGACACAGTCTTTCTGGATAATCACATTTCATAGTTTAAGAAAACATGCATAGAAAGCTGTGAAAATTTGAGTCAGTAAGACTCCCATGAGAACAGCTTAAGGGCAGCAACATGTAAGAAAGCTTTCTGAGCACCTCTGAGTACTCTCATAAGGACAACAGGTATCTGTTCTGCTTCACATCTTGACTCACTGAGTAGATATTGAGCAGAGTCAACACTTACAGGATAAAATTCTTATTAAGGTATTTGGGAAATCCAGCCTCAGCATGTCCCATGGGCTGTAAACATCACATTGAAAATGAACTTTCCTCACATCAGGTTTGTTGAACAGAATCTCCATATTGCTTTGATTTTTATCCTTACCTGAATCAGGATGAGTACAGTGATCCAGCATGAATGTAAAGAAGTTTGACAGCTGAGTACATAAAAGAAAAGAACAAACACACACTGATCAGGGATCCAACAAGCATTAACATTCTCTTTCCTTACTCAATTACTAGCAAATTCCCAATTAGGGAAATCTAAGACACTACTGTATGTTCCCATGGCATCAACCTGCAACAATGACACAACTTGTGTCCTACTGCAAAAATAGCTTACTCTTTTCCTTCTTTGCTATGAATTAGCACATTGACATGGTATGGCTACATATAAAGTTCGAAGGCTGTGTCAATGCTGCTGACATTTTTGGGTGTAACTCATCTTGCCCATCCTCCAGACTATTTGCCTAGACTTCCTTTGTAGTCAAAGATACTGCTACAATGTACCAAACTCACTGTAGACACTGATGCTAGGATGAACATAAAGCCCTAGAAGTTCCTCATTTGCTGTACTGACCCTAAAGGAAGCCTGGGCTGACATACTGAGACACTGACATCTCTGTTGCACACTATCTTGTCTCATAGATGTGGTTAAGATCACTCATAGTGAGATGACCTCCAACACCTGCCTAACAGAACTCTTCTGCATGAACCTCTAACCTAGATACAGTTGTAAGGGCAGAATGATGTCCTGCTGCTTACACAGCTACATTTGTGAGGTAGGGAAGCAGTTTTATGATACAGGACCCAGCTTTGTAGGTAGAAATAATCACATATCCATTTTGTTTTTGCAGCTTCAGTCCTCTGGGCATAACATAACTGCTTGTACAGGAAGAAATGAAGATTACAAACCTGTAGTTGATCTTGCTCATCAGCATATTCGATTGACTGAAAGATACTCAGGGAATAGCGGCGCCTCATCTCTAGGCGGGCCATTGTGAAGCGGTACCACCTCTGGATGAGAATAGCAGCTCTGAGGACTGTCAAAACAGAAAGCAATGGAATACACATGGATGCAGTGCCATCTGCAAGGGAAGCACACATGCTACCTTTGCAGAATTTTGCAGACAGATGACAAATTCAGTCCATTGTGCACAGTGAACATTAAGATTAAACTCTGTAAAAGTGAGACTGCAAAAGTGTTTTCTGATAGTGAATACATGATGTATTTACTGTTTCTGTCTTTAGGGACAGATCCTAAAGTAGCTGACTTGCTCGGGCCTATCTTGTCAGAAGCCTTCCCCATGTCATTGTCTTGAAGTACCTAAGAAATCAGCCATGTTCAGCTGATGGGCAGCATGTGGGTTTTGAGAAGGTGAGGAGAGGAAGAACAGCAGTTTCGCCTACCAAAAAAAATGTATTTCTTTACCAAGAAGCAAAACAAGCTTTAAACTCTGCAAGCTGTAGCATAAGTATCATTTAGTGATAGAGTTCGTAACAGCCTCTTTCAACAGAAAGATTTTGCCTGCACAGCTGTATTAGCAAGCAAGCAAAATTAAAATCTTAGGATAAAATGTTAATAAGTGGTATTGAAGGGCAGACCGTGTTGTTTAAATAGACATGCCAAAAGGCACACAAGGGTATCTTTGCCTAGCTTGATGAACAAAGGAACACTCACCCCAAGAATCCAATGTGACGTATCAGGAGACCATTTTGGACTATATGCTGAATAGGCATAGCAGTCAGCACTTTAAGAAGTTGTGCCTACTACTGTCCTAGTTTGGAAAACTGCTGGAAACTTCACTGAAGGACAATAACCAAGAGTGCAGCCTGGAGTGAAGGGCCTGCTGCCTATAAGCCCCAGCCATACCACAAACAGATCACATTCCCTCATCCGATAATATAATATAAAAGTTTATCAAGTATTACATCTGGTGGTACAAAATGGTCCTTGGGTGGGCACTGTCCAGTGGGGAGAGCTCCTCACACCTATGTCAAATGGTTAGTGCAGCGTGTAGTGGCCACCAGCAAGAGCTGTGGAGGAGGACAGGAGCTCCAGGAGCTGATGTGTACTCGATCCCTTCCCACCACATTGACAATCCCCTCTGCTATTCCCAGTAAGCAAAGGGCAGAAGCTCTAAGGAGCCAAGGCATGAAACGTGGGTGGGAGTAGCACTGCCAGGAGGAAGACATGAGGAAAGGCTGGAAGGCGTGCCCTCAGCACTACAGGTGATCACTGGAGATCCAATAGGCCTGGAGAGAGAAGTGAAAGCAGAAGGCTGGAGGGGCTGTACTCAGCCTAAAATAACCGTGAGCTTGGGAGAGGAGGCACAGATGACCTCAGTAGTAATTTCTGCTGTTTCACAGAGCTGTGACTCTCTAGTGCTTTAAGGGTGCTTATCCAGAGAGATCTGTTAACTGGGTTGGTTTTTTGCTTTTTGTTTTTTTAAGATCAGCTAAAGAGGAATAAATGCACATTTCAGATACTTACGGCATGCATAAGAACAGACTTATTGTCCAGAGGAGTACATCATTTACTACACAAAAATGCAGCTATAGACTTGAAGATCAAGCAGCTGAAATAATAGCAAATTAAAATCTAGTAAGTTGCTTAAATTATCGTCAGAAGGGGACTCTGTATTAACATGCTTAGCCCTCCAGAACACTAATGGGCAGTTAAGAGGCATTTCATGCATCACTGTGTAACAGCAAGAGGAAGATAGAGCCCAAGGGTATTGGATCCTAAACCTGTCCAACACAACCACATTGCCACCACCACTGTATTCTTGCCTGGCAACAAAAGGTAGAGTAAGGTAGGAGACTGCTCTCAAGAAATGTCACATTTACTCAAAGTTGAACATAATTCTTTCTTGACTGGTTCCTTACTCTTTTTTCCCTGTACTCTCAACCAGATACCAGTAAATAAGCACAGAGGGCCAGAAATGTCAAGCCCTCACCTTCAGCCCTGCAGCTAACACTTCACTTCAACGAGTTTCCTAAGGAACTCAACCCTGAATAGTTCATCATCGGACACAGAAAAAAGTCTATATGTGTCTCATCTTAGGGGAAGAAGTCAAATCAACTGCAGAGCAACTCTATCAAAGATACAAGACCAAAGGAGTTCACTCATCTTAGCTCCTGACACTCCCCAAAAACAGAGCTCATTTCTGGGCAGGTGAACAGGTGATCAGGAGAAGCACAGGTACAAAATGGAGACATTCTCCCAAATTCCAGAGTTTGACACAATCACCACTGCACAGCACTGCAAATTCATGAAAAAGGAAAAAGAAGAAACTAAAACCAGCACTAATAATGTCTTAACATGAATATGGTTCTATTTTATTAGAGTCGTCAAGATGAACAATCGATAATGAAAAACAAAACAAAACAAGAAATAACAACCAACAATTTATAATAATGCTTTTTCTCCCTGCAAAACAGCAAAGAAAAGCTCTGTACTAGAGAAACAACAGTTTAAATTAGTCAATTATCTCATCTGATCACATACACCAGGAATTTTGAGACTAGGATGACACTCCTGGGTAAGCATTATTATTTATTTTTTTTTTAAACTGCCAGTTGTGCAGGTAAAAAAAAATACTCCATGGAAAAGTGTTTCTATTAATAAATGTAGAACACTAAGGAAGGTTTTTAATAAAAATGTTTACAGGTGCCATAACAGCACACTGCTTATTTATTTTAACATGAATAAATCTACAGTATAGATAAAGTGGTAACTTGTCCAGACAAGGCTAAAATCAGTAAAGACTCCCATCCTTCAGATATTGCACCCATTCTAGAAAAGTTCTCCTGCTTGAAGGAAACATAATCTTTATATTACTAAGAGCATTCTGTGTACCCTGCATGAACTCTACGATCAATCTTAGAGATTGATCTTGGAATTCACCACCACCACAGACCTGAAAGCCTGACACATCACAGCAAGGATGTCATCAACTTTTCTGTTTAGAAGAGTACCGAAGGGGCAAAGTACAGTCACCAGAACAGAAACTGATTTCCAGCTCAGAACCATTAAACCTCCCATTAAAGCTTCCCTGGGTTGCCTAATGATCTTGAGCACTTAACACAGCACAGTTCCACTGGCATCATATAAGACAGATAGATATCAACCACTATGGTTAATGTTGCAAATCTAACAGAATATTTCCTGCCTTTATTTTTTTTTTAATTGTACTTTTTACAGCACTGTTGTTCTCAGGATTGAAACAGAACATGATTTTCAAACTAGTCTAAACTGCCTCTGTAAAAGAAATTGTTATCAGTTGCTGAGGGTCTCTATGGCAGCACGCACCTGTAAAATTAATGTTATTAATGCATTAGAGGGATGCAGAGCCTCAGGCTGCAGTTAGAGTGATGGCTCAGCATCATTTTATTACTGCTGAAGTGCAGAAAGAATACCATCCAGCAACTGGAGAGGACAAAACACTATCAAACAAGCACAAAAAGTCATAAGCCAGCTTTGGGGTAGTGAAGCTTGGTTCCACACCAATGCATATTGACGGTTGTAGACTGAGAAAGAGCACAGCTCCTCCTGTCCGCTCCAAGCCTTTGCATCCTCAGAAATATTCCCAGCTAACTAATCTCTGAGGCTTTCTAAGGCACGTATACACACAGCACACAAACCAAAGATGAGGGACTACTTCCCTGTTACGGTAGGTCTGGGACTCCAGATGCTTCCACTCTACTTCCACTGCTGTGCTACAGCACTGATGCTGCTGTCACAGCCAAGTGGTGTACACGGAGTGAGGGCTACCTTTAAACCAGTCAGCTTGGATCCCTGTAGCCATGACTAAGTGCTCCTGCTTCTTTTCAGCCATGGTTGTTCAGCATAATTCCTAAGGCTATGCACAGTGCCATGTAACATGGCTCTTGGCAGATCTGTAAATTGTGCTTTACTGACAAACCTTGAAAGAGAACACAAAGGGTTGGAAGGAAAATCTGAGCCAACCCTGGAACCCACCTCCCTGTGCAAAACCCAGTATGTTCATATCAGGATGTGGTATAATTAAAAGCAGGGGGATGATGCATTAGTTTTTTAATTGAACTTTGAACCAGGAACTGCAGAGACTTTCAACTGACAGTTGAAACATGAACTGCCAGTGACAGAGAAAGCACAGACATATTTGAAATTTAGCTTCTCTCCCAGCTGCTGTGAACCTTTTCCAACACAATCTGTAGATGTTAGAGGTGGTCTGCAGTTGCCTTCTGACCTCAGCCATCAGCTAAAAGCTATGCACTCTTTTAAAAAGAAGACAAGTAGAAAATAATTTTCTCTGAAGAAGTATTTTGACAATAGGACTGGGAGGAAACATTACCTTGCAATCTTCTTCTAGTGTTACAGAGAGAACAACCACTGACCCTGAAGACAAAGGCAACACTCACCTTTCTCTGACCTTCTGTCAGCTACAGAACTGCTGCACCCCATGGTTCCAGTGACGCTGCCCATCAATTTTAATCGCTGCTGATATGAAGCACGTTTCTCTCAGATGTTAGCCTTCCATGCATCTCCTGTATTGTTCTTTCAGTGATGAGGATTACACTCCCCTGGGCTCTCGGGCTCTTCCTAGCACTCCTGACATGGAGAGGTTGGAAGGGAGGGAGGGAGTGAAAAAAAAACAGCAAATATTTGACAACACAGAATCTAAAGCACCTACCGCAAGTAATAAATTACTATACAGCACATCCTACACAAAATGGACCTGATGAACCACACTAGGGCTTTTTGTCACATCCCATAACTATCAGTTTGCATTCAGGACAGATGAATTTAGTAACTAATACAGTTTACTACTTACATGTTAACTGTAAGTTAATGTGCACCACTGATTTCTTAATCTGAAGCATAGCTATTTAAAGCATTACTACTTGGGACAAGGGACTACAGAAGCACGTTACCCTTCATTGTTGTGATTTCAAAATTGGATGAGCAGAATTTTAAAGACTTGAAACTACATCTGGTACTACTGCTAAAAAGCCACCATACCTCAGGCCTCACAACACTCTATTGATTTGAAAAGGTGCTCTACCACCCCATGTAGCACTTTACCATCACCAAGTTTACACCGAGGGACAGAGCCATAGGAAATTGCTTCATTATCAGATTTCATTAAATAAAACATCAAATTTTCTGTTGCATTTCTGCTGAGCATTCTAAATAAAAGACTTGGTTTCATTAAATAAATGAACAAAGTACATTTTGCAGTGTGGCCTTTTAAGGTTTTTCTCCTGGCACTTGCTTCACTAAATGGTATTATTCACTAATGGAATACATGTCTTAATCAACAAATTCAAATTATACAATTCCTCTGAGATAAAAAATGTGTTAATTTCTAAGTAACAAGAAAGTCAAAGACGCTCTTAGAGAGACCAAACTTTGTTTTAGCTGAAGATTTCTTATATGATCACACTGACCCCTCTCTCTCCCAGTCTCCAGGGATACATGTTTTTCTCTAGCATGTCTGATGTCTAAATTATTGCATGTTGTTTCGTTTCACTGGTATTCCTTTTCTTTTATCTGGAGTTTTAAACAACAAAGAAATTCATCAGCATAATACAAATGCTTAACAACTATTCTTTTCCTTTGGCTTTACTAGCAGAAGTGAAAACAACAGGAGGATAAGAGAGAGGTAAACATAAATGCATAACTAGCCTATTTTCAAATTTCCATAGTTAGAATACATTTAGTGGTTTGGGACTATTTACAGTTTTTATATATTTTTTATTTTATGCTAAGTTAGTAGTGCACAACTCTTTATAGTTGTTTGGCTATATACAGTTTCAGGGTCCCACTACACAAGGGTATCCTATGCTTCAGTTGGGTCTGCCACCTTCTGAGTATTTATTTCAGGAAAGAAGCATTTTAGGGTTTTTTCCTCACAATGGATTGCTTTTCTTCCCTCTGAAGGAACTATCATGAAACCTAAAAATGTGCTGTTACATTAACTTTGAGCCAATCTACGGCTTTGACAACATCAAACACAGCACTGGCATTGCTAATAGCTCAAATCTAGTTTCTTTCCAAACACTTGTTCTCCTGAATACCACCTCCTCACTCACCGTCTTAGGAGAATCTCAAGTCTTCATTAGTTCATCTCAAATCAGCCAGCCACAACTTGAATTGTGATCAGAAGACTACAACCAGGAGCAAAATATAGCTTACAATGTAAGTCCTATTGCAGATCTTCATTAAAGAGCAGCTCAGAGTGTGCCAGGCAACTGGACAATGGGAGACCCAAACAGAACCATCATGTCTCTCAGGACTCCACCCAAGTCATAGCAACCAATGAGCTGACCCAAGAAACAGGACCTGAATCACTATTGCACACAACTTTTAACAGTTTAAGCTTTTCTTCCAGTCACCCCCAATTCTTCCCCCTGCCTACCTCTAAATTCATGGACTTCTAGCACCTCCATGAGCAAACAAACAAAAATGTTGCAGCCATAGGGACAGAAATTTTATGGTGATAATGGTAAATGAAGCCTGAAGTATGAACTCAAAGCTTGGAGGAAAACTTGCACAAATATATCCTATCATTAAACCTCTTAAAAAGGCCAAACCTGGCCATTAAAGTTAGTCCAGGGGAATAATAACCACCTTCAGTCCCAAATATCTGCATCCTGAAACGGACACAGCAAACATTCAAATTACTACCCTATTTCTTGATGTTTTCTCAGGTGGCTACAGAGCCATCCTGGCTGCCAACCTGCATGAGCAAGCTCCAGACCAGTCACACCAATTGATGACTCCAGAGAGTGGGGTCTCCACCCAGGCCTAGCAAACTCACTTTCTGCCCTTCCTGTCTGACTAAAGAATCACGAGTAACGGGAAAAACTTGGAAAGAGCGAGTGCCTCCTCCAGGCCATGGCTCTTCATTGCTCCTCACTGAGCTGCTGCAAAGGATGCAATCCCTCCCTGCCTGCCCTCCAGGCTTGAATGAATGTTCAAGCCAACGCTCACTCTTTGCCAAATCCTCCCTTCCTGGGCAAAGGCCATGAAGACCTTCCATGGGGAAGAAGGCTGAAACCCAAACACTTAAAACATTAATTTCTCTGAGATACAAAGCACGCAGTTTAGCAACATCTGGTACGGAATTATTTGCCGTTACAAAATTGTCCCAAATGTTGGCTGATGAAATTGAAAGCTGGGCTTTCACCAAGGTAATGAAAAAGACTTCAGAGATACAAGGTAGCTGGATGAGAATCTGGGACATAATGCTGTGCTAGCATTCTGAATACTATGCCACCGATTTACCCTTAAGAGAGAATCTGTCATGTTCATTAAAAAGCAGGCAGTAAATTCAATTTCTACAAGGCAGCGATCTGTCCTGCTTTTAGATATCACTCCAAGAAATTGCTACATTTCTCTCAGTTCAGCAAAAAGGCAATTTTGTGATG
The DNA here is from genome assembly GCF_000691845.1 of Merops nubicus. Lineage (NCBI taxonomy): Eukaryota > Metazoa > Chordata > Aves > Coraciiformes > Meropidae > Merops > Merops nubicus. The sequence goes on along the minus strand of NW_008591603.1, from coordinate 9,463 downwards.
GATGGGCACTGAATGTACAGCCCATCCACTGAAGCAAAATAAACACGCCAATAAACATGCACTAAACTAAGCCAGAGTGGCACATGCTGCTCTTTTTCTGAATAAGAGTAATGGAAGGTTATACTGCAGTAGGTGCTCTATAATCTGGGGTTCAGAACCTGAGCTGTTGAAAGCTTGATTTTCAGAGATAATGAATCAGCACCATTTGATCTGGACATAATAGGTGTTGCCCCAAATCAGTCATGCCTCCAGTCTGTCAGTCATGTAAAGACCAGGCTGCCTCAAGAATAGTGGAAATCTTGTAAAAATTTATAGCTGACTTCTAATGAAATTAGGCTTCAGGTTCGTTGGGCAGAGAGCCATCCCTTCAAGCATACCTAACCTTTTATAATTATACAAGCTGTGCTACTGGCAGACAAGTGTAAGCTAGGTCAAGCCTGAAGATATGGAAGCCATACAAATACGAGCCACTAGGCTTCAACTTTTTCTTGTTTCACTCCATTTGTTTCTAACCTTTGATAAACAAAGAATGAAAGGCTCCTCCCTTTATTTTTGTTGGTATTGGTTTTCCATAATAACGCTACTCTCCCTACAAGTTGTTCCAGTGGCCACCTCCAGCAAAATTACTCCTTTTCCTGCTCACCCCTTTCTCAACCATATTTGTGAACAAGTAGTTATGATCGCCTCCCGTGGCATGTCTTACAAGATGAATGTGACTGGAGAAGTGAGGAGATAAGGACAGTTTACTCCATAAAAATCAGATGGATGTATGGGTGGACGCTTCCAATAACAGGGGCTTTCCTCTGATGTCTTCTTGCTATCAATTTTCAAATTTTCTGTGACTCACAGACTTCCTTTTGAGCTGTTTTCCTTTGGAAATGAGGACTGCAGAGAACTGAAAGAATCTACAACACGCTTTTGTTTACTTTTGTGCATTGCTGAGGGAATGAAGCAGGAAGGAGCAAAAATACTCTATAGAAAAGAACCCAGATACTAAATCACAATACCCCAGTTAGCACCTGTGGAGGGACAACTCTTCAAAATCGTCTTGTTGCCAGAGCTGGGATTGTCAAGGATCATAGAATCATTAAGATTGGAAAAGACCTCCAAGATCATCAAGTCCAGTCATCAACCCAACACTAACATGACCACTAAAACCATGTCTCAAAGTACCACACCTACATGTTTCTTGAACACCTCCAGGGATGGTGATTCTATCCTCTGACTGGGAAGCCGGTTGCAATGCCTCACCACGCTTTCACTAAAGAAGTTCTTCCAATCAAAACCTCCCCTGGTGCAGCTTGAGTCCATTTCCTCCCATCCTCTCACTAGAAACCTGGGAGAGGAGACCAACCCCCACCTCACTACAAGCTCCTTTCAGGTAGTTGTAGAGAGCAATAAGGTCTCCCCTCAGCCTCCTCTTCTCCAGGCTAAACAACCCCAGTTCCCTCACTCACTCCTCATAAGACATTTTCCCCAAACCCTTCACCAGCCTTGTTTTCCTTCTCTGGACCTCCTCCAGCACATCAGTGTCCTTCTTTTACTGTGGTGCCCAAAACTGAACCCAGTACTCAAGCTGTGGCCTCACCAGTGCCAACTACAGGGACACGATCCCCTCCCCACTCCTGCTGGTCATACTGTTTCTGATACAGGCTAGGATGCCACTGGTCTTCTTGGCCACCTGGGCACACTGCTGGCTCATATTCAGCCAGCTGTCCACCAACACCGCCCCCTCCGGTCCTTTTCTGACAGACAGCCTTCCAGCCACTCTTCCCCAAGCCTGTAGTGCTGCATGGGATTGTTGTGATTCAAGTGCAAGACACGGCGCTTGGCCTTGTTAAACCTCATACAGTTGATCTCGGTCCAACAATACAACCTGTCCAGATCCCTCTGCAGAGCCTCCTGACCCTCAAGCAGATCAACATTCCCACGCAGTTTGGTGTCATCTGCAAGCTTACTGAGTGTGCACGCAAACCCCTCATCCAGATTATTGACAAAGATGTTAAACAAGACTGGCCCCAAACTGAGCCCTGGGGAACACAGCTTGTGACTGGCCACCAACTGGATTTAACTCCATTCACCACAACTCTCTGGGCTCGGCCATCCAGCCATTTTTTAACCCAGCGAAGAGTCCACCTGTCTAGGCCATGAGCCACCAGCTTCTCTATCAGGATGCTGTAGGAGATGGTGTAAAAAGCCTTACTAAAGTCCAGGTGGATGACATTCATGATAGGATCTAGATGGGAATCTAGAGATGACTTAGAGATTCAATTAGCTAAAAGACTCACCCTGCAGCAAGTGGGATGAAGCACCCACAGTCAACTAACAGAGTAAAAGAGAACCTGGCTATAGCATTAGAGCTGTAATGTCCACACCGATGCTGAATTTGGTCTCCCAAAGGGTGGATTTGAGGACACCAAACACAGGCAAAGCAGTATATGTTTAGGTCTGTGTTATTTTACATGCATGGGACAAACTGACATGTCTATTAAGTAACTTCCAGTGATTACATGTGTGAAAGAAATGAGAAAGCCTTTTAGCTTACAGATAATTTCTTCAGCCTGCTCAGAGAAGCAATGATAAGCTCAGTATAACACTGACAAAATAATTTCTAGCAATAGCCATGTTGACAGATCTCAGTGTTTGGGCCAGGAATCAATAGTGAATGAACACAGTAAGATATTGGACAGCCAGCAAAGCCTTAAAGAGAACAGAATGAAGACATGCCAGCTCATTAAGGTGGACTCACATTCCTGAGCCCAAAAACACACTGTAAAAAGAAATGATAGCAAAAGCTGTGAAGTTGTGAACATGCAGAGAATGTTCAAGCAATTGTTGAGTTCAGGAACTGCATGAAAATCCAAAGAGAATCCATAGAAAAATGATGGGAAAATGCCAGTTCAAGCTATTTACAATCAGTAAAGGATACATTTGCACTTTTTTTTTTTTTTTTTTTGTGCAGAAAATAAATGAAGCAAGCAGGCTCTGTTTTTGCACAGCAAGACTTTGGAGAGAACATTTTTCAAATGGGGGGTGTAGCAAATACAAGTGCACAAATAGCATGCAGATCCCCTTGAAGCACAAGCAAAGCCATCATATCATTTCCCAGAAAGTTTAAACACCTCTAGGGGAGTCTCCTTTAGGAAGCAAGGAGAAAACTAAAAATCTTGAAGCAAAGTTAGTTCTAGGAAACTGGACTCAACCAGAGTGTAAAGTTAATACCCATTGTAAGCAAAATCTGAAACACGCACTGTCCTGCAGTTAATGACCAGGGTCTTAATGACATCCCATTTAATTGTCCTTACTTGAAGGAGGGAAGTGGTGAAAAAGCAAAGCTCCAGAATAAATGTGTTGAAATTGGAGCCAGTTTAAAAATGGAATCCATGCTTCATCTGAATTTCGTATTGGTTTTAATTAAGTTAAGCATCAGAACAAGGCTCAAAATTATCATAATAAAACCACTTTTTCTTAAAACAAAATGTACATGAAATACACCTCTATACTCTCAAGTTCTGGACAACCAATCCAGTTCAGGTCAAACCTTATGGATTGAAGCACACTGATTTTTATCAAGCCATAAATAGTCCCGCATACATCTGGCATTCCCTATACAGACTTAGAATTTTAATTTGCTCTTTAAAACTGAGTTAAGGGTACATATATATATCTCCCCCACCCAAAGATATTATCTGTTCTTTTCTGTCTGCTTCAGCAATATTGATCTTTTTTTCTACAAGAGTACCTTTAGAAGATTCTTTTTCTGTAAAAGAAAGCAGCCCATTTTCAGAAGCAGAACTGCACAATGAGGGGTGCAGCTGTGCAGAACAGGTGCTCCAATTCTCTCTGGGGCTCTTCAGCTCAGGAGCTGCAATGCACTTACTCTCCACCTATTTATACAGCTTCCCGAGAGGAAATGTCTTGAGCACTGCTCTTCAGAAACAGCCAGGGGAAGATGCTGTTTTCATCGTCCAGCCTGATGTGAAAACTCATGGCTGTAGCCCTCCAGCTGTGCTGTACGTGTGCTGTTGAAGAGATGTTTTGCCACCATGCCTCCTGAATCTCAGGCAGAGAAAGGGATGAGTTGAAGTTATCTGCTTCTCATCTGAAGTCACATGATCTCTTTCAAGAGGAACGGCCTTTCTGCTGTGTTGAGGCAATGATTTGCATTTTAGCAGATATAGCACACCGGAAAAAAAACATCAGGGCTGTCCACGCATTTAGTTATCTGATGTGACTGCCATGGTTATGAAAGCCCTTAAGGAAAGAAATACTGAATTTACCACAGGCATTTTATCTGCATGCTAGTGATCTAGGTGTTGTCCAAAACACTCAGTCATACACAGGTAATGGGACAAGTATGAAGCACTCACTAATGCCTTACACTTCATTCATGTGTATGTGTGTTCTCCCTATAAACACGTGATTGGAATTCAGTGGATTCGGTTTGTCTGCTCCTCATTCAGCCCCTGCAAAGGGATCAGCCAAGTCGAGAACGCTGCAGTGCTGCCCCCCTGTTCGGTCAGGAAACTGTGGCACTGTGTGCGAAGAAACCAAACCCTGACGCCTGGCAGCAGGGCCCGCACTTCTGACCTAGCTCCTCGCCACGCTGCTCACAGACTCTCAGTCTCTGCAGAGGTGCCCAGGGGCAGGCAGAGCCCTCACACCCAAAGCAATTGGATACTGCCCACTGCTAGCACAACAGCCCCTGAGGAAGCTTCTGCTTCTGGCAGTGTATTGATAGCACGGGAACACTGCAATTTTGAACACATACCTCACCAAACCACTCAAAAATAGGTGTCAGTAGAAGTATGATATTGTACCATCACCAGTACAGTCTTGGGGCCAGTTCTCAGCATCACGCATCCTTACCCCCCCAACTTTTCCCCCAGTCTGTCCTTCTACCACCCTCCAAAAGCCAGAGAAGGGCTGCTTGCTCCTCAGAGCAAGAGGACAGCAGCCACTGCTGTGGGGTCAGCGGAGGAGCTTGTGAGTCCAAAGAGGACCACAGGTTATAAAGCATGTCATGGGGGGGAGAAAGCTCCACATGGATGGACACAAGATAGGGATCATCATGCCCTTTGCTTAGCAGCCTCTCCCTATGACAGAGCCCCACCAGGACTGCATAGGGAGCAGAAGATTTCTGAGAACAGACACAAAGCAAGATTTTCACCCTCCTGCCCCTGCCCTAAAGGTCTAATAGTACTATTTTCAGGAAATTTTTTAGATCAGTCTGGTGACATTTCTAAAGGCACCAACCACCTCTGTGAAGGACAGAGTGAACAAATTACCTTTTGGGACAGGCAGACAACTGCACTTACTGTAACAGAACAGATACATTTATTACTGTGCAAAAGATATTTAAAGTGTTAAACCTGCAAAGCAGAAGGCACTGCTTGAAAGCACTGGTTTGACTGACTGAGCTAGACAGCTGAAGTTCTGGAGTCCCAGACACAAGGCTTCCACTTTTAAAGCCGCTCCTCTCCTGTGAGACACGACAGTAAATGGAATGCATATCAGGTGTGCTAATGCTGCATGACCCAGCGGAGTTTTGATGTTTGTTTTTCTGGCAGGACGCAGTTTCCCTGATCAGAGTTACAGTAGCTCATCATTTATGTATGATCACGCTGTTCTGCCAAAATGCATGCAAGCAAAAATGCATCATAACCTTTTTCCACTGCACTCTGGGGATACACATTATTTACAAAACATCTACTGTACCTGATAAATTCATCTGTATTGGCATTTACCAAGATCTCTGCATGATGAGATGCTACAGAGTTTGTTCTAACAGCAAACACATCCATCAGAAGCATCTCATCCAAGATCAATGGGAGAGGGATCAAACCCCTAGCTGTTGGGTTCTGCAGGGCATCAAGTCTCCACTGCATATTTTCTTTTGTTAGTCATGGAAGTTGTTTGCCCTCTGTCTTAGCAGTCTGATGTGACCAAGCAACCTGATAAAGAGTCAGTCTTGCTGGACCAAGCCACCTCTCTAGTTACCTATAGGGATCACAATAACATGCAACTTGAGGAAACACAAATATGCTTTCCAGATTAAGCTTTCCTGTTGAAGTCCAAGGACATGAGCTGTACCAAACAAGACCATTTTCCTTTCTACACAGGGCAAAGAGAACATACCAGGCCCACCAACAAGGTCACACATAGTGTTGATTTTTCTTCAGCAGTCAGGTATCATACACACACTTAGGATACTGAAAAGGGTTTTAGCATCAACTGCTGCAACAGAAAATAAGCAAAAAAAAATCTGACAATATGTTGTTGAGTAATCTAGCACGACAAGAAAAAAACGTTACGTTGCTAGTGCAGAAATCAAGGCATCCCTTTACAAGCAGCCTTTCCTGATGTAACAGCACAAATTCTGTTTTTCAAATACTTTGGAAACGTTAACTTCGTGAGCAAGCGCCTATGCAGGCATTCCACATACATAATTCAAATTCTGCTTCAGGCCTATTTCTCAGAAGCACCCACTACAAAGTGATGTAACCAATATTTTTCAGAAAGAATGAAGATAATCATAGTCAAAGTGAATGTGCTCCTTCTGAGCTCTAACCATGGCTCCCCTCCTCTTACTCTACCAAGCTCAAAGACATATTTTTATGTGACCCAGTGAAGTATTTGAAGTACCAGCCAGGGGACAAGTTCCTGCCTGAGAGATTTGGACATTCAATCACAACAGAAAGAATAAAAAGAATAAAAGAAATGACGAGAGAAACACATGTCCATGACTATTTTAAACTCTGTCTCAGTAAGTGAGAGGCCAGAAATCTGTTCTCACAAATCAGAAGGAATAGGTTAATTTAGGTGAACAGGAAAGAAATTTTCCTCCCAACAATACTAGGTGAGATGATGAATAGAAGACAGGAAACTAGCATCCTTGGCAAAAAAAACCCCACAAAATCAGAAATGTGACAGAAAAGCAGTTGTAGGGCCTCCAGACTTCTGAAGGCCAAGAAACTAGACCAGAACACCATGAAAGCATCAAGATACCTTCTGTAAAAATGAGAACAAAATTTTTAAAAAGGGAACATTTCCCAAATTATCAGTTGAATGCAGATTATTCTGGGAAATGATGACTAATGACCTAATTTGCAGAACTCCACCTCCCTCACAAGTTACCTTCAGCCTCTGCTTAGAGCCTATAGAGATGAGAGCTATCTATAGCACTCAGGTTTTGCCAGATCTTAGTAAAGGAACATGAAGAAAAAGAAATTGGAACAAGCATTGCCTAACAACAGCTCAGTCTGTGTTTTGTTGGCCTGGTGAACCACAAGCTGCACAGGCAGTGCAAAACCTACATCCTGAAGTCTCAAGCCTACCAGACTGCCTCTTCCCAAAAGGCACCTCTGGGTTAAATCAGGTTCCCCAGGTCAGGAAGGTACACAGATTTAACTCAGGTGCAGTATGTAAAAGGATTTTAAAAAAAAAAATTAAATTGTTTTTAAAGACTGGAAACTGCTAGCCACTAAGTGCAACCAACACATACATGGTAGGGAATCAGCAAAATCTATGTAAATAATTTTCTTCAGCTCTGTTTTCATCTTAGCCTTATGAAATTGCTTCTAATGATAAAAAGACAAAATCTTCTACCTTGTAACAGTAAATCATCTGCTGCTTCAGCAAAATGTTAATTTCACGAGTCCAGGCAATTATGACATTTAGCTACAAACAATACACCGTTTTCCATACAGGCAGCACATGCTTCTGAAAATTAACAAATTTATCTTTTATATTCCAAATAATTGTTTCTGTTCATAACCAAAGTTCAGTAAACACTGTCCAGGTGCCTTAATTTGTACTTCTATAAGTGACACCCTTTAGGATGTGAGGATTTAGTATAGTAAGGACTGAGGTAATGCAAATGGTGTTAAACTCCAGGTAAAACACAATAGATCAAATAAGATAACTACTGTGTGGTGTAACAGGTAACAAAAAAAGTTCCTGAATGACTATGATGCAGCTAGGCACTGAACTTCACAGAAACAGCTGTGCTGCTCTGTACCCTCACAAGGATCCATCTTCTGCAGCAGATACACCATAGATCCACACCCTAAGTAATCCTGGATATTGCTGGATGGGAATAGGGAGTGAGCAGACAGTATGACCAGCTCCATCTGCTTCCCTTAAGCAAAGACACACCTATGAACTCGTAGTCCTCCTCATGCTACATCCATATAGAATCATAGAATCGCTTTGGCTGGAAAAGACCTTTAAGGTACTCAAGTCCAACCGTTAACCTAGCACAGCCAAGTATAGCACTGCAAACCATGTAAACCAAGTAAACCATGTCACTAAGCACTATGTCTATACATCTCTCAATATGTCTAGGGATGGTGACTCTACCACCTCCACAGACAGCCTGTTCCAGTGCTTGGGAAACCTTTCAGCACAGAAATTTTTCCTGATGTCGGGTCTGAACCTCCCGCTGTGCGACTTGAGGCCATTTGCTCTTGTCCTACCAATCACCTGTCAAACAGGAAAAGAGACTGAAATCCACCTCTCTACAACCTCCTTTCAGGTAGTTGTACAGAATGATTAAGGTCTCCCTTAAGCTTCCTTTTCTTCAGGCTAAGCAACCCCAGTTCCTGCAGCCGCTCCTCATAACACTTGCTCTCTACCACCCTTCACCAGCTATGTTGCCCCTATTTGGACAGACTCCAGCACCTCTATGTCCTTCTTGTAGTGAGAGGCCCAAAACTGAACAAAATATTCAAGAAACACCCTCACCAGTCTGAGTACAGGGGGATGATCACTTCCCTAGTCCTGCTGGCCATGCTATTTCTGATACAAATCAGGATGCTCTTGGCCTTCTTGGCCACCCGGGCACACTGCTGGTACATATTCAGCTGGCTGTCAGTCAGAACCCCCAGGTCCCTTTCCACTGGGCAGCTTTCCAGCCACTCCTCCTCAAGCCTGTAGCATTGCCTGGGGTTGTTGTGGCCCAAGTGCAGGACTCTGAACTCGGCCTTGTTGAACCTCATCCCATTGATCTTGGCCCAGTGATCCAGCCTGTCCAGATCCCTCTGTAGAGCCCTCCTACCCTCAAGTAGATCAAACACAGCAGTCTAGCTTGGTGTTGTATGCAAACTTACTGAGGGTCCGTGCTCTCGGTCCCCGAAGGTCCTGCCCTGGATCCCCTCCATCCACATCATTGCTAAAGAGATTAAACAGAACTAGGCCCAATACTGAGCCCTAGGGAACACCACTTGTAACACAACTTTGGTTGTTTGTGTTGTTTTGTTTTGTTTTGTTTTGTTTTGTTTTGTTTTGTTTTGTTTTGTTTTGTTTCGTTTTTTCCCCCTGTTTGTTTGTTTTGTTGTTATCTTTGCTTCTGTTTGGGTTTTTTTGCAGAGCGGCACCGGAGCTCCGCTCGCTCCCCCACCCCGAGCTCAGGAGGACGTGACGCGGCTCGGGGCCGCGCGCGAGGCGGTGAGCGCGAGCGCGG
>NW_008591602.1:29132-48406 GCF_000691845.1 Merops nubicus | reverse complement strand
TAATTAATAAATATATAAATAATCTGCAATTAGATGCATTTATAAATATACCAAAAAATATTATCAAATTTCTATTAAGGTGCAGGTTTGGGCCTGTAAAATAAGAATGTGATATATTGATTCTGACTGGACACCGGGTACCCACCAAAGCTGCTTTGTCACTCCCCTCCTCAGCTTGACAGAGGAATTAAAAATACATCAAAAAGCTTGTGGATCAAGATAAGGACAGGGAGAAATTATTCACCAGTTACTATCATGGTTAAAACAGACTTGGGAAAATTAACTTATTATCAATCAAATCAGAGTAGTGTAATGGGGAAAAAAAAAAGAGATCTTAAAACGCCTTCCTCCCACCCCTCCCTTCTTCCAGGGCTAAACTTCACTCCCAATTTCTCTACCTCTTGCCCTCAAACAGCACAGGTGGACAGGGAACACGGGGTTGCGGTCAATTCACTACATGTTACCTCTGATGCCCCTTACTCCTCACACTCTTCCCCTACTCCAGCGTGGGTCCTTTCTGCAGAGTGTAGTCCTTAAGGAACAGACTGCTCCAGCATGAGTCCTTTACAGTGTGACAAGTCGTGCCAGACAACCTTCTCCAGTGTGGGCTTCTCTCTCTCCATGGGTCCACAGATCCTGCCAGGACCCTGTTCTGGCATGGGCTTCCCACAGGGTTACAGTCTTTGCCCATCCAACTGCTCTGACATGGAGTCCTCCACAGTCTGCAGGTAGGTATCTGTTCCACCATTAACCTCCATGGGCTGCAGGGCATCAGCCTGCCTCACCATGGTCTTCATCTTCACCATGGGCTGCAAGGGAATGCTCCAGTGCCTGCAGCACCTCCTCCACCTCCTTCTTCACTGACCTTGGTGTATAAAGAGTTGTTTCTCTTATGTATTCTCACGCTTCTCTCCAGCTGCTGTTCTGCAGAATATTTTTCCCCCCTCTTGAATGTTTTCCTGGAGGTGTTACAACCAATGCTGAGTGGTTCAGCTTTGGCCAGCAGTGGATCTGTCTTGGAGCCAACCAGCATTGGCTCTATTGGACATAGCAGAAGCTTCTAGCAGCTTCTCACAGAAGCCACCCATATAGCCCTCCTGATACCAAAATCTTGCCATGCAAACCCAATACATCTACAGCACAGTAGCATCTGGAGGAATTTTTTTGGTTAAACTGCTATTGAATCATGGAGGAATTAGCCCTGATGAAGGATTTTAATCATATTTCTGAGGACTTAACATTTGTCTGTATTTCAAGGTCATATTTGACCTTTGGTGGCCTTCTGAGTTAGAAAAAGAAGTGTCAGAGATTGTTGGAATGATCTGCATATTGTTCTGCCAACTCTTGATTCCCAGAGTGACACATGCTCAGGTAAAGAGAGTCATTATGTCAATAATTAGCCTGAATTTTCCAGGAAGAAAAAGTAATGTACATGTTGTTGGGCTTAAATATGCAATGGGAACAAAATTCTGCAGTTATGCCAAGACTAACAAGTGATGGAAGTAGATATCTATTTTTAAGACAAATAAGACTGTTTAGAGCCATCATTCGACATATGATCCCACATATCCTTTGATAATTTTTTTTTAATTGAACTCACACATGATTCTAATTTTTTTCCATATTAATCATAACTTTACTTCTGTCTTTTAATTTTCAGCTCTAGTTCATGACATATGCTTTTTAAATACATTTTTTCTACCCTTACTTTCTTGCTGTTAAACTGGATGCAACTGTATTGTATTTTATATAGATAGATTATAGGTACAATAATATGAGGAAGAAATATTTTGACTGAAAAAAAAAGTGAGGTTTGGTATTCTTCTCTCTGCATTTAGTTTTAACAAGATAGCAGCACTTAGAATGAAAACTACACCTGAATTTCTTTTGTTACTCCCAGTTGCTTTATTCCGGGCACATACTGAATGTACTACAGTAAAATCTAAGATTGCTGAAGATGGTGTTCATCAGAAAAGTTGAAAACAAAGGCTCCTGACATCACAGAAAAGTTCTTTTTTGTATCCCTAGTCACCTTTGAAAACCTTAATTCAATTCCTCAGTCAACCATCCTGTGTAATGAGACCTGGGCTGGAACTTTCCATATTGATTTGTGCGAACTCTTTTTCTCTTTGGACTATTTATTTTTACCCCTACTTCTCTCTCTGTTTCTATTGTTCCCCTGATCTTTATTTCTCCCTGTTTTTTAGTACTGCCTTATTTCTCCCTACTGCCTATTGTGATAAAAACTGAGTAGGGTTTTGTTTGTTTGTTTGTTTGCCTGTTTGTTTTTCTCCCTAATTGTCTGTGTCAAAAGACATCACTTCTATTCAAATGTGATCTTCATGCATAAATAACATTTGAGTAAATTTATAAGGTAAAAAGTAGCTGACATTTATGTAGGATGAGGGAGCCAATGAACATTTCAATTTTTTTATGCTATATCAGAGAATTCTAGAACAAAGGTTGAAATATATGTTTACTAAGCCTGTCCCTAACAGTGTGAGATTACTCTGTTCCTGCATGTCTACTTCATGTGAAAACTGGTGCAGTATTTCCAGTTCTTTTTATTTATTTTTTTTCCCTGTATATAACATTGTTAAACTGAGAGTTTTTTTCAAAATGTTTCTGATCTTACTTATCTTATTTACAAGAGTCCATTCAAAACAAAATTGTCTTTTTTATGCAATAATTTATTATTTTGGAAGTGAAAACACAAGATTTTTTTTTTTTTTTTTTTACTTTACAGTGTTGTTGCAACATTTGTGAGTTTTCAAACCCATCAAACTCACTAAGAATCAGGATCACCAAGTAGGTCTAGTTTTTATTCAAACTCATCTTCTGTCCCTTTGTCCCCTCTCAGCTCTGTGATGCATATTATTCCAGATAAGTTGTATGTGTACTCATTATCTCAAATCTGTGCATTCCAGAAATAGGTCTTTGCCACTGAATTTTCTTAACAGTTACAGTTATTAGTTATTGCTACAGTGGTGCAGAAGCTCTGATAGTGGATTAAAAACTCATTGTGGTAGCACCACTTCAAATACACCATAAATGTGCTTTTTTTTTTCTAAAATTTTATCATCTCTTTATTACTCTGACTAAAGTACAGCACTATACATTCCCATTTCATATCCTCTTTCTGGTGGATTATAATCTAGGGGTTTTAAAAAGCTTGGACCACTTTCTGACTGACAGCAGCACAGGGATGATGTTTCTTGTTTTGTGCTGGGTACTAATTTGCTGGTGTATCCAGCAAGGAATGACAGCAGAGCAATGCCTAAAACTAGGAAGGAAGGGGAAGAGAAGAACAAGTTACTAAGGAGCAGTCAAGAGGAATTACATTTGCTGAGGTTTAAAGAACAGACCTGTGAACAGATCTAGGAGTTAATCATGGATTAACACTGCTGGGATTGAGGGAGTCAGCTAAGGCTCAGTGAAGCTTGTGCTGGATAGTGTTTAAAGCCATTATCTCACAAAAGATGGGCATTGCCATGGAAAATGTAAGCAAGGGCTGCAATTATTTGCATTAAAGCAGCATGACTAATCTGCAGGTTTTGCTGATCTGGAGTAGGACTGAGGTTCCCACTCTGATGTTAAAAAGGGTTTGTATGCATTTCCAGCTCATGTGGATTGTTTTCAACTGCCCCTAAGACTTGTGTTGCATGACCTCCTTGTTACAGAGTTAAGCAAAGAGACTGGCTGTACACGAGGGAGAGGTTTTTTATATATTATGAAAGGTTATGTAAGCAGGAAGGAAGCTGGGATCCCAGTCACTTCAGTTGCATATGTGACCATATTTGACCCTTTCCAAAAGATGGAGATCCATAAATCTATAATAAAGTTTTAAGTAGATTATTCTGAATCATGACTTCTACTGATTCCTTCATGTCTTACTTATGAATCTAACTACTGGGTTTTTTTGTTTTTTTTTTTTTCATTTCATATAATTTCTAAACACAGTTAAACAAGCAGCAGTGCAGTGGTTTAGCTGAATGTATTTGTGTATGACTGCTTTAGTTCTGTGTTTTAGGTTAACCCTGGACAGATCTAAAAGCATAAGCACTGTACTTTTCACATGCTCTGCCTTGGAGTGAGCCCCTGTTGTCCACCTTCCCAGTCTGTACCCTAAGGCTCTGCCTAGTGCTGCTGCCTATCCTCAGTAGATGTTAGCATTCTGTAAGAGACTTACAAAAAGATCTATAGAAAGTGTGCATTAAATTGACTTTTTCAACTGACATTCCAGGAATATAACGCAGCACAGCACAAAGCCAAGTCTTGAATTACTATATGTGAGTGATACTATTTAAGTAAATAGGTATTATAAAAGGATGGGAGGTATCCAGCCAAAGAAGGTGTGATTCTTTTACCACAAATAAGCAAAGTTCTTTGATGAATTTAAGACTCCCATTGTCTGCATTTTAAAAATACATGTATAGAATGGCAGCTTCCAGGGTGACTGGGTAATGCAGGAATTTTTGTCAGCTCTGAGGAACTGATGTTACGTTTAAACTATAGGAGATAGTGGAGATAAGGGGTAGGAAATTCTTATGTTTCAGCACAGGCATCTATAAGTTTATTTTCTAACTTGGGGCTAGCTGGGCTACATTTCCTTCAGAAACACTTCCTGAGAATGATTATTGCAACATAAGATAGATAAACAGTTCCAAAGTTAGATGTGTCCCACAATGAATAGATATATTTGTTGTTTGTTATTCAGGTCCCAAGATTTACTGTACCAGGGATGGCTAAAATAACTTTCCTTCCCTTTCCTCTCCACCCTCTCTGTTCCCATTACATATTTGCTGAGAAAAGGCACAAGGATTCCTTCTGAAGCTCAGTCTTGTTCCACTTTTGACCTTGACAATTGTCAGTGTCTGGATGGCCACAGATCATACTGCTGGTTGTGATATTTGATGTTTTCTGATCTGCACAGCACAACTTGGCCTACACGAAATTTGAATACCTGCTTCTCTGAAAATCTGGAAATCCATGTTTCTTTCTGTGCAGCACTGTTAGAACTTCACTAGGTGAAAAGCCTATTTCAGCATGCAGAAGTAGTCACATTACCTCTTTTTGTCCAGGACACATATTTCCATTGTAGTCTCTCTGTAGGGACTCTCAGCTCTTGCATAAAATAACCACTCCTTGATGAACCATCTATGAGGTATTTATACTCTGATGTTACAAGGTCTTAAATGTTACACACGAATGCATTTCCTAAAATAAAAATACATACAATGGCTAACAGGGAATATTTCAAGATATATGTTCTACCTTCTATGTCAGGGCCGGCAACCCTCAACAGTGACCTGCCATACAGTTAGGGAAATAAAAGCTTAAAGATAATGGCTCCAGTAGCAGCTATGTCATAGTTTGCAGATGTCACCTCTCAGAGAAGGAAGATACAGCTGATCATGTAGTTGTCTCATGTGAAGCAGGGCCTCCCAGTTGCCAGTGGGAGCCAGGACACCACTGATACCTCTGTGTAGGAATAAGGTGCTGTCTGGAACAGTCTCCTGCTGCTCTCTGCAGCTGTAGCTCCCACATAAAGCAAATTTGGAAGAGGCAGTGTCACTTCCAACACCCAGGCATGAACAACTGTCCCGGTTCAGCTAGGACAGGGCTAATTTTCACCAGCAGCTGGGAGGGGACACAGGCATGATAGACAACTGAACCAGCCCATAGGTTATTTGGTACCATACTGACGTGATGCCCACCTCATAAGGGCTGGGCTGGGCTCGTGTTTCGCTGGGTCGTGACGCTATTTCTGTTTTGTTATTACTTGCTTTATATATAGTTTTGTTACTGTTATTGTTATTACTGTTCTTTATTGCTCCTTCTTTGTTGTTGTGTTAAATTCCTCTTATCTCATCACATGAGGTTTTGTATTCTTCATTTTCTCCTTTCCATCCTGGGGGAGAAAGAGAGGGTGAGCGAGCGGCCATGTGATGCCCAGTTCTCAACCGAGTCTAAACCATGACAACACCACCTGTGGAAAATCTTTGTATGCTGCCCTTGTCACCTCTGCTTACAGGCTCACATGTCTAATGATGACTGTTCGGTGGAGTTCTTCTATCTAAAATACATTTGGACAGGATTTGTCAAACTAATTGGTTTGCTGTTGTAATTTTCAAATTATTAAGAAAAGGTAAGTCCATACCTGGTAGTATATTTTATTTTGTTCATAGTGTGTGAATTTTTACAGCATTACCCAGTTATGCAAGAAGTTAAGGACAAAAAAAATAAAGGTAGACATCAAATCGAATATAACAGAAAAATTCAGAATTTCCTTCAGCTATCACAGAGAAAACATGTTTATTGCACTGTCCTAATCACCACAGGTATATGAGCCCCCACAGGGTAAGCTGAAGCTTACAACCTTTATAATGAATTAGCGAAAACAAGAGGAGAGATTGTAAAATAAAGCATGTGAATTCTTCAATGTTCCTCCAGAAGGAGTTTCTCTGAATGAGTTTCATTCTTCACTTCTTTTCCTCCCTGTCTGCTTCAATTCTGAGGTGCAGGAATACGTTCTCATTACAGTAGCCACGCTGATTGAAAGCTCATTGGGTGAGGAGGATATCTCCCTTCTCAGCAAAGGGGAACACAAGCAGAGCTGTGCCACCTCTCATCAGTGCTGCAGTAGCCTCCAGCTGTCGGTCAGTCCCATTTGTTTAGTCACTGAGCTCAGCGGGATTACTGGGGTGCTTGCAGTTGAACAGAAATGCAGATGTTTTCTAGGTCAAGGCCCAAGAGACTTTTAAAAGCACATTCTGTCACTTGCTTCTGCCAGGACAGAATAATTTGGGGCACTTATTACTCAGCAATAGAAGTATAGTTGTTGGCTTTCCCAGTAGTGTAACTGGTAACAAGAATCAGAAAAATCTCTTGGTTCAGGGAAACCACAGAACTATGGCCTGAAATGCCCAGGCTTTGTGCTTTAGTACTTTATCAAGACTAATATTTATTTGTATTGTTCTGTCTAGAAGGTCATTGAACAGAATCCAGGCTCCATAGAGGTGTGAACCACTGATTTTCAGCCACTTACCAGTGTTTCAAGTCCTGGAGAGATCTGTGTCTCTGTAAATGGGATTATTTTAAATCTATTTTTCTTTTTTTTAAGTTTTTGTTGGACTTGTTCTATTTCTTTTTGTGATGAAGGAACTGTTATTTGTACTGTTTAATGTTGATCTCAAATGATCTTATTTTAAACTACACAGATGAATTAATTCATGGAGAAAAAAATTCTTACAGATTTTATAACTTGATGCTAATAAATTCATTCTGTGCTCTATATATCAACCTTTTTCTTTCCTAAGCTTATTTGGAAATAGACTACACTAGAAAAATAACTAAGAGAACTGTTAATATAGGAGTGTTCATCTGCATGCAAAGTTTATAACTTCTGTGGATATTTTCATAATATAACTCAAAATAATGTACTGATGTAATATTCAGCAAGAAGAAGATAAAGAGCAAAGTAGAATTCAATGTGTTTTCTTCTGAATTATGGAAAATTATCTTTTGGAGTTAAAGCAGAATTAGCAAACATTTTTTTAAAAATCCGTAAGGGTTTAAAAATCTTTACACTAAATTTGTATATTACTGTCACAAAAACAAGACATCAAAATAAAGAAACATATTAAGAATTCTGAAAAAAATATAAAGAATAAATCCTTCACTACAGCTAAAAATGCAAACATTAACCAGCTGCTTAGATGATCTAAGACTCCTGCTGTTTTTATCCAGTTCAGTAGGTGTAGGAATTCTAAAGGTTTGTCTGTTTGCATCCCTTCCATGCTTATTCTGGTTTAAGGATATTCCTGAGGTATCTAAACTAGATCCACTGAACTATTGGTGGGTAGATTGGATCAGGCCAGTCGGAGAGTCCTGAACCTATTAAAAGGTGCTGCATATGTCAGAACAATCTTTCCAGTGACATCTTACAAAATTTACGTCTCCAAACTCACAAACCAAGATTAGCATCTTGCTGCCCACTGCAGAAGCCTCTCATAGTTTTTAGAAAAAGTCTGGATCTGACCAGTGTATGAGATTGTCCTCTGTTCTAAATCAAAGTAGTGGTTTCTTCATTCCTGTGAGGCTTATAGAAGTTAGTTTCCCAGTTGGGACAGAAATACAGTCAGAAGAGCCTTGTCTGAGCTCTTCGGGAAGCAGCACAGGACAATTTGAATATACACACATACTAATGGATGACTAAGCTCACATCTTTACTCAACAACATCATTGTCTTTGCCTGCAAATTAATGCTAGACTCTACAGCAGAACAGAATCCTTTTCCCAAGATTAAAGTGGCATAGTGGCATTAAAGTGGAGATAGTGGTATGATAACTATAAAATGGCTTTTTTAACCTGCAATGTTTATTTTAAGAAGTCAATAAGACTGAAAAATTAAGAAAATACATATACTGAATCTATTTTTATCCTCTACCTTTCTCCTGGTTTTGACTTATATACTGTATGTAGGGTATAGGAGGTAGGAACTCCAATTAGATCAGAGTTAGCATGCACTATATATATAAAGATAGTACCTACCCAAGGTTTACACGTCTGAAATGTAGAATAACAGCCTAGCAGTATAAACAAAGAGTGAAGGTGACTACACAAAATAATGGGACCACACTGGTCTACAGCACCACAAAGGGAATGGACATTGCATGTGTTCAGAGAGAAGAGCTGGCTAAGGTGTCATGATGCTCTCCCTTCCAGCAGCTCCTGGCATGATCAATACTGCTAAGAGGAGGAGGTTGACCTGGCAGGGTGCAGAGGAGCCCCTGGTTGTCCTGAACTTTGTTGAGGTCAGGTATAGGGCAGGCCCAGCCTTGGATTTGTGTAATTTTAATTCCCTTTTAACACTAAGGCAAAGAAACAACGTGCCCTTTGAGCGATTAAAATACAGACCGTATTTCTGACACTGCTGGTTCTAGTCTCCTGGCTAAATTATAGCATAAGAAAATGCAGTCTGGCCTACCTGCATTCACCTGTGGGTACAAGAGGATGAATTAGCCTTCATTTCTGTCTTAATATATCACGTAGTGTTCCTGGCAATGGTAGATGTGTGCTGCTTTCCAACCCAGAGGGTTCTATATTTCAGCATGAGTGCAGTGATCCATATAGTGTTATTATCACACCATAGAACGCAATCTCTAAAGCACCTTGGGGTCCATCTCTCTTGGATGAAAGGCATTATAAAAGTGAAAAGTATGTTCATATCGGTTTGGAGTGGAATACTGCATCAGCCTCATTGGGCTACAGTGATGGATTTAGGGGAACCATAGCCCTCGAGAAGAAAAGGCTTGAATGAGTTATGTACTTCCTTCTCAATGCATTTAGTGTGCTTATATTATGAGTAGTTTTGGCAAACTGACAGAAGGCTGAAAAAGTTACAGAGAGGTGACTAGCTTTTGATAATAGCTCATTAACATTATTCGTCATACTCATAACTTTCTTTAAAGTACACTCGGAGATGGCAATTCACTGCTAGGCAAGGGGGAAAGCAGAGCAGCAATATAAAAAAGACAATGTAATTTCAAATGTACTCAATGGAAAGAAAGCTTAAAGAGAATTAGCTTCTTGAATTATTCATGTGCTTTTGAGACGTCTCCTTTAAGTGACTAACAGGAGGTCACAGTTTGAGCAGGCAGACAGAACTAAGAATACAGCACTATCTTTAGCCTCACAGCCTATAACTATTCCCATCTGACAGCAGTGAATGTTTTTATGGAATAGAGCTTCCTGTGGGACTATACTAGGTGCAGTAAAATTTCCATGGGTAGAGTTTCCCTAAGAGAGATACACTGTTGATGGGCAAATCGCAGACTTGGGAAGTGGGAGAGCTTGGTTCATTAGTTATGCTCCAATTCAGAAACTGTCAGAACATCCCAGATGAATTTCAGAAATGCCTTTCTCACTTTATCTCATTAAAAAAGTCAGAAGTCTTGGGTTTGCTCCAGCATGGAGCAGAGGATGTTTTTGTGACCTCAACATGTTCTCCAAGGCAGGAAAACAAGCTTCCTGTTCCATTTTATTGTTCCCAGGGCTGATCATCCTGGGGACCCAAGTCTCAAACCCTGGGTTTAGAGATGGGTCGTGCTCAGGTTTCATGATCCCCCATGGACAAATGAAGTTAAACCGACATCAAGTGGCCACTAAATCCAACCCTTTTACTCATTACAAATAGGGAAACAGCTAAGTGTTCGAGAGGGTAGTCTTAACTATCTCACAATTGCACACCTTATGTCAGTAGCAATAATAATGAAAAGGGTAAAGGAGAGAGAAGAAAGAAGAGAGATAGTCAAATATAGAGGAAAGAAAAGGAAGTCAGCACCCTAAGTTCCAGTGATGTCTTGTCTATCATGGTCCCAGATTCATGGTTTCTGGATGATGGAGTACTCTCTGACCTGACTGGTTATAC
The DNA here is from genome assembly GCF_000691845.1 of Merops nubicus. Lineage (NCBI taxonomy): Eukaryota > Metazoa > Chordata > Aves > Coraciiformes > Meropidae > Merops > Merops nubicus. The sequence continues at coordinate 37,974 of NW_008591602.1, read as the reverse complement.
ACATTTTATTGTCTCTGGTTTCCTGGGGTTCTCCCCTCGGGCAGAGTTTTGTTAAGCGTGTGTACTGTTTTATCTAGAAAGTTCTCAAGATGAGTCTGTGGAATGCATGGAGTCCTGGTGGTTGACTTGCCCCCTCAGCCATGACTGTGGTATGACTTTTCTTTGTGCATTCATGTCAGAATGACTGTGCAAACCATAATGACTTTGAAAGTTAGAATGGAAGGATTGATGCAGGAGGTGACACCACCCTGCCTCTGCAAGACCTGCTGCCTTTTGCCAGTTTCTGATAACAAGGAAAATGGTTTGCTTAAGGCACACTGGACAGGTTATATATTGTCTGATAAAGGTGGGGACACAGTCTTATCGGCATTATATATAGAAAAAAGTATCTGATTAGTTCATAAAAAGGACTGGGTTTAATTAATATTAGACTTTATTTTCTAAGGAGCTGTTGGAAACTTTTTTTTTTTTTTTTTTTTTTTTTTTTTTTTTTGTTTTTTTTGTTTTTTTCTGGAGTAAGAACAATTGAAATGTGTCTTTGAGCACAGGAAAGTGCTTCAGGAGGCATTGAGCAAGCTGGATTGCACTAGAATTGGTCTGTGTCCCAGTTTCTCTCATCTGAGGAGGAGGTGACCTTCAGAAATCTCCATGCCCATCCTTGGTACAGATGTCTACTAAGGTTCTAAGTGGAAGAGAAGTACGCCGTGACCTTTCTCTGTTCCTTCCCTTCCACATGAAGGCAGGAAAATGTTTTTCCTCTGCTGTCCTCTCTGTGGCACTGGCAAGCAACAAACTGTGAGTGAGAGATATCTTAAAACTTCTAACATCTCCATCTGGGTATGTAGATCAGATACAAAACAGGCTTGCCCCAAGGGAAAAAAAGGGCCCAGTGAATTAAATATTGAACAGTGTAGCTTGTTCCCCTGCTGTGGGTCTTTGCAGGTTTATGTTCAATAATTTCCCCTGCTGCAGGTCTTTGCAGGTTTACGTTCAATAATTATCTGCCAGTTGTTTTTCTTTTATTTTCAGCATACTCTGGAACTTTTGTTTGTTTAATCATAACCCTCAGCCTATCCATCATCCTCCAGACCCACATGGTACAACCATTGTTTAATTTTATTTTGTTCCTTTCTTCCTCTGCCTTTGACTCATTGATTTTTGTAACATTTGGTTAATATTTCAGTATATTATTAGTTTGTCTGACATTTTGCAGTCCATGCAGTTAAATCACAACAGGCTTCTTGAAATTACTGGGCATGTAATTCAAATGATTAGGTCAACTTTCAAGGGGGAAACTGGCAGAAAAACAGCACAGAAGCTTTTGACCCTGTGGAAGTAATCACTTTTGTGACTCCAAAATACCTGAAAGAACAGGTTTGGGTTCTTCTTTGTTTGTGTTTTAATTTTCTTTACTGAGGTGCATAGATATTCTCCAAAATACCTACTACATGTTATCTACATATTTAGCTCTCTACATGACTGAAAATTCATCTTTCGTATATTTATGTCCTGGCAAGGGAGCCAGACACTGTGGTAGTTCACTGACATGGGGACTCTTCATGTGGGATCCATACATTTTTCTTTGGGCTTTCACTAGCTGGCCCTCTGCTGGCAAAAAGTGGCCTTTGATCATTTGAGGGATCCAAGGGGAGGAAAGGGTAAGTAGCAATGAGGGAAAATTTTAATTTCTAGTTTTGTACAGCAGAGATAAACCTATGGGGCAACTAAGGTAATCTTTTTGTTTTTTGTGGGGTGAGTTAATTAATGTTTTTATATTTGTGACACTGGAACATGCCATCTACAACACAATCTTTCAGCCTGAAAAAGATATGAGTATGGGGCATAAATATGGTATTTATCTGTTCTTTCAATGGAGGAAACATTTGTTTTAAGGTCAGCCCTTCTGTGCATTATGCTGAATACCATCTTTCTCTTTCTTATGAAGAACTGGACCTTTTATGGCATGGACCTAGCACAAGCAATATATAAAACTTTACTATACAGAACTCTGTACATACATAAAATTAGTTATGTATAAATGCCTGAAGGAGAGGGATTTCTATTTCCAGTGCCAACGTTCAGCTCAGAAAAGTTGATGTTCCCTCTTTTCTGCCAATAGATGGCAATATGTTACAGGCGTGGAATTACATCGCCGAACTTTAAAAGTGCTTTTTTTCCAAGCGGCATTTTGAAATATTAATCGATCTGCATAGATACTAAATGCAGGAAAATCAAGGCAAAAGTTATTTAAAATCACCTGTTTCTTTTTTTTTTTTTTTTTTTTTTTTTTCCCCCTCTCCTTCTTCTTTTTGTATATGCCTCTAATTGAATGGGAATATACTGCAGGGAAAGCTGAACAAAAGAACTCTCAACATTACATACAAATTTTAAGCAGAACAGAAGAATTACCACATAATTCTTTCTTATGTGAGATTATAAATACGTGCCTATAATATAATAACTGAAATATTATGGAACTTGTAAGAGTATTATAGTAAAGTCAGTATTTTAAAATGAGAAGGAAGAATGATGTGGAAAAAGGAATGAAATTATGGGTGGGGGAGGGAAGGTGATGAATAGAGGTAGAGGTTTGTTTCAGTGCTTAGCAAGATTTTCTATGATAAAATGAGCCTTTATCTAGTTGCTGAATGGTATGAAGGGGGAGGGTGGAAAATATTTCTTTTTCCCTTATTTTCAGGTATGACCATTGCCAGTCTTTTAGCTTTGCCCCAGCATCACTAATCAATTGCATTTTGTTTATGAGCTTCAGGGGAAAATGGGGCAAGAGCTTTACACCCACTATGACTCTTTCATGGCATTGGAAATCTGCTAGAGGATGTGCAGCTGCTTTTCTGCACCCATTGAGGAGCTGCAGCTGCAGAAGCTTACTGGAATAGACACTGAGCTGCACCAGGGAACTGAGCTTTTAGTGTATGAAAATGCTATTTTCTGTCATACTTTGTGTTGTTAGAAGACATATAAATATCAGCTTTGTAAATTAAAGGACAAAAATATTCCTAGAACAAAACTAATATGTCCAGTGGAATATGTAAGTTAAACTCTTTGCAGTGTACCAGCATTCATTTTTATTTTAAATGGAAAAAAATACCAAACAAACTAAACCAAACCAAACCAAAATCAAAACACAAATCACAATGTGACAGAATGAAGATGGCTGTGACATTTAGCTAAATAATCAGGCAAAGTCTTGTCATTTGAAGGAAACAAGTCATGAGACGGAAGTGATGCAGAATTCCCCTTACTTTAGGCATTAATCCCTACACAGAGTAAATTTTATTTTTTCAATAGGATTGCTTTTTTAGTTGTAGCTGTTTGGATTTCACAAGGTATATATTTGCTGCTGTTTGAGATGCTTTTGTAGTTGGAAGGGTTTCTAAAAAAATCATTATTTATATGTTTATGTCTAAGTATGGGATCAGAAAAGTCTAAATTGAATTTAAAAAGCCCACAAATTTAAAAAAAAAAAAATCAACACCTTTTAATTTTTTCTTCTGTATGAAATTTTCCCACTTTAAAAGTCAAAAAAAGGTTTTTTTTTTTTCATAAGCTATATGCACTGAAAAGGAGATAAAATCTATTGTCAGAAGAGCAAGGCTCTTCTCTTTTTGCTTTGCAAGCTGTCACCAGAACCAGATATTACAGAACTGGAATTCAGCTGACAGGTTTGTTAATGGTGCATAACATGAAATAAAGGAAAGGGTGGCCCTCTGTAGTATTAACACACTAAGCAGTCAGCTAGAGGTACTCTGGCAATTTTTGACAAGTCTGGAGTTTTCAAGCAGGCTCATTAAAAAAATTAGTATTATTATACAAAGCCGGTTTAAAATTATCATAATCATTTGGATTTGGACAAAATGAAATGGAATCTAGAGTTTGGTGATCATTCAGAAATATTAGTATCATAATTACTGATGATTAAAGAAAAATTTCAGAAAATACCAAATATGAAAGATAATTAGGAAGAACATATTTTCTGAAATCCAAAGTTGTCCAGATTTTACATTTTTTATGTATTTAATTAAAAATGTATCATAATTTGAAAGATACTTTAATCATTAAGTCATGGAGGGAAACAAAAAAAAAATGCTTTGAGCTTACTAATTGAAAAGAAACCCATATATTTTATTTATTAAACTTTTGAGGAAACATAGCTAGCAATTCAGCTGTAAATACTTCCATCAAGAATCTATTCCTCATCTTACAGTAGCATAAAAGGAAATCCTGTTGAGCTAGTTGCCTTCTGTTGAATTTAGAGATGTAACATATGATTCCTAGTTCCCCTTCAATCCACGCATCTAGGGTTTTGCTCCCTCCAGCAGCAGAGCTTTGCACATCACCATAATGTCAAGTGATAGAAGTCAGCTTATTCTATGCAGAGTGCCCATACTTCTGCCTGGGTTTTTATGAAATCTGTGCAGATGCTTTTCTGGGTGCATGCAGTGACTCCAACACATCTGTCATGAACTGAACTGTGTTGTTAAACTGTACTTTTTCCAGGATAAAACACACTTTTTCCACAATAAGTGTGGTCCAGAAAGGTTTTGCTTTATCTGTTGCTGTTCATCTTCTTGGGTCCATAAAGCCCATGTACACTGAGTCCTGAGGAAGGTAATTTCTATTCTTCAGATTGCTGGGTTTTGTCATGCTGGCTGAAAGTGACACAACTGTGAAACACTATGTTTCATCCTGCATCTCAACTTCTTCCTCAGCTGCATGAACTCTAGGCTTGATAGGGAAAGTAGAGAGGAAAGAAGAAAAGAAGCAGATGTTGAGGCTGCAGATAGTAATAAATTTTGCACTATGCTCTCCTGGCAAGTTGAGGGACAAACCATATAGAAGAGATGGGAATCCTTCCATCTGGGAGCTTTGTCTGTTCTTCAAGAGTGAATTTTGCAAGGTGCCCTGACTCCAACGAGTCACTTAAAATAAATCACTTAAACTCATTTCCCTTGTGGGAAATACTTGCACGCTTAAAGTTAAGCAGTATTAAATACTGTGCTGCGTTGGATAAAATAGAAGAGAATAAAATTGCTTTCAAAGCCCAAATCAATCATGACATGGTGTTTCTGTGATTCTTGCAGCAAAAATGGTCTGCACCAGTCGATGTCACTGTGTGCAACCAGGCAGAGTGGCTTAATGATGCTGCAGATGAGTCCTTGCAAAGGATGCATGGGGAAAAAAGATCCATTTGTGATTCCAATTGGCACTCTCTTGCCATGCACAAAAAGACAGGAATATAGTGCTTTTGAGAGTCTACTCCTCCATACCACCCCCAAAACCAAATTACCCCCCCTCCTGTAATTTAAGTTGAATTTTTTTCAATGCTTTATCATCCAGAGTTATGTATATCTGGTTCTTTTCTGTCTAGAACAAGATAAAAATAACAAATGTACAGCTAAAACCAGTGAAAAATATTGTTGTGTTCATAAAATTTCCAGTTGTGTTGTTTCAAGTAGGAGAGTTGATAAACTGGGAAATCCCTGAAGCACCACTTAGTACCCAGCACAGAAATTTTATTTATGTAGATAAATAGCACTCCTTTAATGTGGTAAATCTGTTAGAGTGAAATCTGTGTGGTTTCCGTATTTGTAATGTGAGTATTTCAGATGTGTAAGTACCAGTTTATGCAAATAGGCCCCAAACTCATCACTTTTACCTACCTTATTATTGATATCTATCTTCATTGAAGCTATGTACTGAGTGCACTTCATTAAGGCTGACAAGCCAAAGGCTGCTCCTTCTCCCTGGGAATTGCCATCTTCTTTACAATGCAAAAACCATTAAATGAACCTTTTACAGTAAGTCAACTCTCTCTGCTTTTCTCCCCCAGTGGGGGGTAACTTTTTTCATTTTACTTCACGAGTCCTACTTAAAGAGACATGGTAATATTATTTACAATGAAAAACATTGCATCTTTGTCCTTCCTTAGAGGAATTCCCCAGGATCTTAACTACATAATAAGATATTAAACATGACCTTATAGTTAAATCCTGTGTGGGAAGCTGTACATACACTTCTTAAAACATCCACTGTAAATAAATGTTCTTTTCTCCCCATTGTTTCTAAAAAGGTTTTATTTTTTCCTGCAAGACATTACAAACATCTGTTATATAGTGATATTTAAAGGTAAAACAAAGCAAAGTTTTCTATATAAAATGGTCTGGTTACTGCTGCTGGATGAAGAAGATTTTACTCAAAGGTTTGTTGTTTGTACAAGCTTTGCTAGAGCTTTTTCATACATTTTTCTTGATAGATCACTTAATATATTGTCACATGTGAGAGAAGTACTGATTTTAAAATACGGTTTGGTTTTGGCTATACAAGAAGAATTTCCTTTGAGTTGATATTAAAAAAATAAATCCTGATGTAGATGGGTAACACAAACCCTCTTTTTTGTATCGTTTTTAAGACAGGCCCCTCCCTGCCTTAAAAAATCCACTGCTGTTCTTGCACGGTCATGTGTATTTCTGCACACTGCTCTAAATCTATGACTGTTTTGATGGCTGTATAATGACACATCAGCAGATAGACTTGGAATAAGATATTTGTGTTTGATTTTTAAACAGCAGTTCTTCCAAACACATCCCAAAATATTCAACAACTGCTTTCTTCCTGAGACTCTACTCAAGACCTAGAAGCAAGCTCTTGCTTTACTTCTTAGGCTGACCACATTAGAGAGACTGTAAAGCATTGCAAGGAGTGAACTGGTGTTTTTGACATTAGTCTGAAACTTTGTCTTAATCTGTGAAGTACTTTTAAAAGAATTTCACACTGTTATTCAGTCTGGCTTTTTTCTGGTGTGTTTTATCACCTGCAGTCAGAGAGATCAGTTCAGATATCCCAGTGTGCCAGGTGAGCACAGAAACTGCAGTCCATGGCTGAGGAGATGCTGATCCACTCTGCATGTCCACCCTTCAGGCAGGAATAACCACTCCTAAGGACTGAAATGGCTTCTCAGATTGTAATGCAGCAAAGGGAATTTAGCATTAGGTCCCTGTGCTAGCAGGGAGCAGAACAGAACACAAGACTCAGGGTTCAGAAAAAAAGCTTCTCTTTGACAAGGTTTTACAGACATATACTGTGTACATATTTAACGTAGGGTTAATTTCACCCTTTTTTTCAGAATTTCAAAGCACAGTTCAGTTAATTCACTCATTATACACGTAGGAGTTGGTTTTACCTACTATAATGTGTCAGTTTTTTGCTGCTGTTTCTCCTTCACCTTTCAACAGCATTTTTGCTACAGGCTGCGCTGCCTGAAGACCTCTGTGTAATGGTCGAAGGGATGGTTACAGGCCCTGAGCACTAAGCTGGGGCTCCTCATCTCCATACAAAACTGTCTCAAGTGAGAGGATATAACTGCTCTTCCTCAGGCTTTTTAATGGTAGATATACAGTTCGCTGTTTTCAGTGCTGACTCTTGCAGGTGTTCATCCTTAGCAGGAAGCTGTCTTCAGGCTCAGGGACTGTTATCAACATAGGACACACGTTCACTTTTTTCATTCTATTTTCCAGAACCTTAGAATTATGGGCTCCATTTTACCTAAAATAAAATAAAAATAGACCTATGTCTGCTGTGCATATACACTATAGGCCCGTGGGCTGAGATTTGGGAAAGATGATACTCAAACATTTCACTGGTTTGTCTTGGATACTGTGGGATGAGGGAAGGTGTCTACGGAGGAGGTGATGTTTTTCCCTATTTATTTTCAGTTATCCCTAGCAAATGAATTTGTTGACTCCTAGGATGAAGCTGAACTCAGAACCTTGGATTTTGATTTTTTTCTTAATGACTTCTTATTGTTCCTTCTACATAGTGATATGGAGGGTATGACCACAAAGTTCTGAAAAATCATGAAGTGTATGCAGAAAGTTCTGCATTAAAATTTTATTTTTATTATCTTTACTAATAATCATGATAGAGTTGTCTTAATGAAGAAAATGTTATCTTTCATATTTGTGGGTGAATGTGAGCCCAAATATTAAAAAGGATGGATTGCAGATTAATTGGAAATAGCTTTCACTGGGCTCTCATGTTGTAGAGACAGGGACTCAGATACTTGGGGATTTGACCTGCCAATTTAGTAACATACCTATCTGGGACTTTGAACATTTGTTTGTTTGGAATACCAGTAATTTTTCATCTTTCATTGAGAGGAAATATTTTTATTTTCCTATTTAGGACTAAACAAATAAACTACAACTGTTATTGTAGCTCAAACATTCATACATTATTTTCCATCCAATCTGTATAGAAAGAATAGAATAATTGAAAATTCTAATGATCATTCAGTATTTTTCCTGTTAACTTTCTCAACAGTTACATGTTTTTCACTCTTGAGCTTTCTCTTCGTGTTACTGTACTGAGTTTGGCTGGGGAGGTGCTTGTCCTTGTAGCAGCCCATACAACGCTTTGCATTTGTAGCTAGAAGGATGTTGATAACACATCAATGTTTTGCTAAACAGTACGCAGCATCAAGGCTTTCTCTACAACCTGCCCCCGCCCCACAAAGACCAGGCTGGGAGTGGGCAAGAGTTTGGAAAGAGACATGACCAGGACAGCTGACCCCAACTGGTCAAGAGGATATTCCGTACCATATGATGCTGTGCTCAGCAATAGAAGCTCATGGAAAAGAGGAGAATGGGGAGACATTTGTGCTTGTGGCATTTGGCTTCCCAAGTAACCACTACACATACTGAGGTTGTGCTTCCCAGGAAGTAGCTGGGCATCACCTGCTGGTGGGAAACTGAATGAATTCCTCTTTTTGCTTTGCTGCTTATTTTACTACCTTCACCCCAGCCCTTGAACTTATCCATCTTAT
>NW_008591602.1:21614-29101 GCF_000691845.1 Merops nubicus | reverse complement strand
CTGCTGAAGAGGAAGAGTGAGAGAGAAATTGGATGTGGTTTTGGCAGGTGAGATGCAAGTATTGCTGTAAAGAATTTTTTATTATAATAGCGCCATAAATCAGAAACTTTTGTTTTTCTTTTTTTTTTTTATATTGTTGTGAAAAAGCACAGAGATGGAAGAACATGATGGTGTTTGAAGTGGTGGAAGCTGTGAGCCATCACCATTTCAGTTAGTTACCTAGGTGAATGTTTTATTTGTTCTCTCAGCTCATGCTGTATTAGGAAATGTGGGATATAGGTTTTTGTTCTTTCCTGCACAGTCCAAGAGCTTTTTAGGCAGGTTTTCTGTGCAAGAAGAATTGAAGACAGCAGTTCAAATTTCTTCCAAGTCATCAGGGAAATCAGGTTTTAACATGCATCAATAGCTAAATAGGGTGTGGAATTATCCTCATGTGATAAATCACTGTATCTAAAGGTCTTTCTTTTTTTTTTTTAATGAGATAGTGAGTGTTTAATTAGGGTATGGTTTCTTCATCACATAGATTGAAATTATCTCATTGGTACTTTGTGCATCTGTATATTTAATTTCTATAGAGTAATCCCTGAGTTTATGAAGAAACTGTCCAATTTCTCATAGGTTTTTGTTAAGATAGTAATTTCCTGTGCAGATAATAGAAATTGATACACTTTTATAGATTATTCGAATAAGGATAATAGAATCCTTGATGGAGCAAAACATGTTTCATACCCTCAAAGTGATGCAATGTTCCAGAAAGCCTGCTTTCTTTACATTGCATCATTATGATCAACACACTTAAGGTAGGATCATAAACTGGATTATCTCTATCTGAAGCTGAGATCACAGAACCACAGAATGTTAGGTGTTGGAAGGGACCTCCAGAGATAATTGAGTCCAACCCCCCCTGCCAGAGCAGGATCATCTAGTCCAGGGCAGGTCACACAGGAACGCATCCAGACGGGCCTTAAAAGTCTCCAAGGAAGGAGACTCCACAACCTCCCTGGGGAGCCTGTTCCAGTGCTCTGGAACCTTAACAGGAAAGAAGTTCCTCCTCATATTGAGGTGGAACTTCCTGTGCTCCAGCTTGTGACCATTGCCCCGTATCCTATCACAGGGCATAAATGAGAAGAGATGAGATGATATTTTTATCTGTAATGACCAGCGCTGTTATCTTGGCTCAACTCCTGCTTGCATTGATTAAAACAATGTGGAATCATATTTTGTTGTTTCAGAAACAATGGTACATTTGAGATAAAATTTGCCATCCTTAATCAAATAGTACTTCTGAATAAGTTAATGACACTAGCCATGGATGTCTTATCAAGCACTATGTGTCATACACCATTATGACTAGTAAGATCCATTAGTGAATAGTTATCCTATGTGATTAAAAATCTTTTGAACTGTTTAACAATTTTACAAAATTTGGAGTTGTCTAGTAATAACAACTCCAAATGAGCAATACAATACAATGTATCTTTATTTTGACTCTTTTCTGTGAACTGTATTTAAAGTAATTTTAGTATTACTTTGTTACAGTCACATTTTAGAAGTAAGAATGAAAGAAAACCAGAAACCTATAAATCAGGAAACAAATATGGGGGAAAAAGAAGATTAAATTCTTACCTAAAGAAAGATGGTAGGTGAAAATCCTCTGGCAAGAGAAGACATAACTTCAGAGGTGTGATATGCAATATACTGTATTTATGAATATTCACAACAAACTTTTCTTACTGTCTTGCTGAAACTAATGTTTTCAGTTTGTTGCTTTGCCATAACTGGTAAGTAATATCGTTTTTGACTAAAATTTTGCACATTCATATTCTTTGTAGAATGTTTTCTTGCTCTTGCAAGCTATACATGGCATATCTACCAGAGAAATAATGTGGAAAATGTTGACATTTAATATTTGAACTCCGATGATAGAAAGATAAAGACCTTGTATTAAAGTCAATGTCAAAAACTGTGCAATTATCTAATTTGGGGCAACATTTTTGTAGCTTTGATAAATTAGCAATAATATTTTCTTTCTTAATATGTTTAACTTACTGTTAGTGATAGTACTTAATTTACTGTTACTGATATTCCCAAGAGTGGAATCTGACGTTTTTCATGTCTTCACAAGACAATTCACCATGTATAGTATTAAGCAAGTTTTCTTTCACTGTCTCTAAAAGCACTTCTGCTTTTTCTGTTATCAAGCTAGTATTACATATGTAGTTATATTTTTGACAGCTTCACTCACCATTTTGTCCTTAACTCTTTTTATGATTGAGAAGTGGGGTTTGGGGTTTTTGGTCTGTAGCATTTTGGTTTTTGTAGAGCAAATTTAAAACAGTTTTCCATCAAGTTTCTAAATTTGGAACTACATTGTGAGCAAAACTACCCTTGTGAAAATAATTTACCTCACTCTGGGTTTGGGCACTGGGTTGTTATATGAAACATGCATTTTGCAGGCTTAGATGTCAATTTTAGATTTTTGGAATCTGATCTATTTTTCTGATGTTATGAACCGGGCCCTGTTAGGAGGCCAATTTAGGAAAGGTCTTGAATATAAACATGAAAATATTAACCCATTTTAGCAATTTCTTTAATTGGAATGCAGGTAAGTAACTCTACATTCTATTTAGGTAGCTAAGAAATATGCAAAAACTTTCTGGGTGGTTAGTGAAATTCAGTTAAAATCTGAAAAACTGTTATCTGTCTTTGAAATCAGAGTATTAAGCACTATTATTGACAAAATGTAAAAAATAACAGCCTAGTCTCTAGATTTATATCTCTCTATATATCTCTATATATCTCTTTATCTAGTCTCTAGATCTATATTTGACCCTGTACCTTGGCAAAGGCACTGCACTAACTGTCGTTCCTATATGTACTAAAAAATTTCCTCAAATTGTGATATCACCTAATATCTGGCACCAGAGAATGTGACTATCCCTCCTGAAAACTCTTTAGACATTTTCAAGACGTATGTCTAATCCACTGGCTTTGGAAGTAAATATTACAAGCTGTACTTGCTGAATGTAGTCTTATCCAAAAGAATTTGAATGCAAAGAGGCTAGAAGCCTGAAAGAAGAATGTTTAAATATATTTAGGTTTCACTGCAGATTTTTGTTCCAGTACCCGCTCACAGCGTGTCCATCATGACCTGTCACAGACTAGCCAATATTTAATGAGTTCATTCAGTCCTTTCCCTTCTCTTCCATGATGTCTGAAAGGGCTTCCATTTATCTCAGTAAATTAAGTCCTGTACAAAAGCTCATTCACATAAATATTACAGAAAGAAATCGCTCTCTTCATTGATTGAGTGTCCCTGCACTGTCTGTAAGTCAACTTCTACTTAAAGAAATAAGGTTTAAGGTATTGTACTTGTGAAGAACAGGCCTCTATTTTAGTAAGAAAATTCCGTAAAGTGATGATAACTGTACCACACATTCAGAATTCCATTCCATTGTCAGTATCAGGAATCATAGATATATATATTTTTTTAAAGCAAGCTTGTAAAAACTAAGTATAGAAACTTTACAACAATTGTAGAGGTTTAGTTGAATGAATGACAGAAACCTTCATTTAAGCACTTTTTTTTCTGTTCTTTGGATTCATTGTTACAGTTGAGCTTTGTGCTTTGACACTGTACAGAGTCACAGCACTGAGAGCACTACAGATCAAAGGCACAAGACCTCTGACATAAGGTTAGTTCTGCTCAAGTCTTTTGTGAAACTTCTGTGTTATGCTGGACAATCTCAGTAACTAATGTCAGTGTTTACATAATAATTTTGGAGCTACCACTACATTATCAGTTACATCACATCGATATTTCTATTAATGAATCCCTACAAAAGGAGAAAAAAACAGGATGGCATAACAAATTTCAGGAACAAGATGAGAAAAAAGTAACTTGGTGTTTAACACAGAAAATTATTATAACTTTCTGGGTTTATTTCTTCTCTTCAGTAAATTCACCCTTTTACAAAGAAGTAATTTTTTTCTTTGCCCTCTCTTTGTATGTTTCCATCCTTTCTTTTTCACAGGAATTCTTAGTTCTTTCATTCCTGTATATCTCCTGTACTACCTGAATGCGGCTGGACTGAGAATTGTATAAAGAAAGCAATGTCCTACAGCCTTATCTGTCAATAGCAAAACTTAATGTAGATGAAGGCTTTTATTTGCTGAGAGAGAAACTGAATAGAAGGCATAAGGAAATCTAATTTTCTCATGTAAAAAGAAAGATGCATTCAAATTAAATTCTGAACAATGTATTTTAAAATATTTGCAATAAATATATAAATTAATCAGTGATGACAGTTTTTGTGTAGGAGGTCAAAAATAACCTTTTGAATTATTTTGATAGCATCTTTATTACTTAAAAACACCCCAGTATTTTCAAATTAGTACTTCTCTTTCTCTTTGTTACTCCATACTGTACATTTCTCAGGCTTCTGTGACTGATAGCATTATGGTGTTGATCAGTCCTGAGGACAGGGAAGTCAATTACTCATATCATCATCCCTTAGCCACGTTAATTTTGTTAATTGTTCATTTTTACTTTCTTATTTCTTTTCCCCTGAATGTTTCACAGGGAATATTTAAAGGTAGCACTACTTGTGAACAGAAAAATTCCAAATATTACACAAGAACACAAAGAGTGGCTGTCACACCCAAAGAGTGGCTGTCAATGGCTCCATGTCCCATTGGAGGCCAGTGACGAGTGGAGTCCCTCAGGGATCAGTGCTGGGACCAGTCCTGTTTAACATCTCTGTCGGGGACATGGCCAGTGGCACTGAGTGCACCCTCAGCAGGTTTGCTGATGACACCAAGCTGTGTGGTGTGGCTGGCACGCTGGAGGGAAGGGAGGCCATCCAGAGGGACCTGGACAGGCTGGAGGGGTGGGCACAAGCCAACCTCATGAGGTTCAACAAGGCCAAGTGCAGGGTCCTGCATCTGGGTGGAGGCAATCCCAGGCACCAATACAGGCTGGGCAGGGACTGGCTGGAGAGCAGCCCTGAGGAGAGGGACTTGGGAGTGCTGGTGGATGAGAAGCTCAGCATGAGCCAGCAGTGTGCACTTGCAGCCCAGAAAGCCAACCAGATCCTGGGCTGCATCAAGAGAAGTGTGGCCAGCAGGTCAAGGGATGCGATTCCCTCTACTCTGCTCTGGTGAGACCCCACCTGGAGTACTGCATCCAGTTCTGGAGCCCCCATTACAGGAGGGATGTGGACCTGCTGGAGTGTGTCCAGCAAAACTAGAAGTAGGTAGATACAGATTAGATGTTAGGTAAAAGTTCTTCACCATGAGAGTGGTGAGACCCTGGAATGGGATGCCTAGGGAGATGGTGGAAACCCCATCCATGGAGGTTTTTAAGGCCAGGCTGGATGAAGCTCTGAGCAGCCTGATCTAGTGTGAGGTGTCCCTGCTCATGGCAGGGGGGTTGGAACTAGATGATCTTTTAGGTCTCTTCCAGACCTGACAATTCTATGATTCTGTGAAGAAAGACAGGATCTGCTGGTGTCTACTTGTCTAATACAGAGAACACTTTTGAAATTAAACAAAATCAATACTGGTAGCAGCATCAGGTTCAGATAAGTAGTAAGAGGTTTAGAAAGAAAAAGTATGTGAAGACTGGCACTATCAGAGGGGAATTGATTTAAAAAAGAATTAATGACTTTGGCGGGGAAGTGTCATAATACCTACGAGTAATACATTTATCTTTGTTTTAAATATGCTTAATGTGATGTTCAGAATGGGTAGATACGGACTATAGATATGGAACTAAAGGAAGCATCTGAGCCCAGTGATGATTCCATTGCTCACAGAAACAATTTTAGGTGACAAAACTTAGATTTCACTAATTTTTTTTTTTTTTTTTTTATAAGGGAAAAAGCCTGAATTATATATACTATGGCAAAACTGCTGGCCTATCTCATTCTTTGCTTCTCTCAAGAACAATGTCCCAGTCATCTGACACATAATGAAAATAAATTTATTAACATATTGTTCTATGTTCTCTCATTAAATTAAAGAAGTGCTGTGCATCTGTGCTTAAAATTAACCAACCCATGAACACTCACTTTATCAGAGGGATAAAAAATATGTGTTAAGATTTATGGTAATCTGAGAAGTGAGGTAAAAAGTGCTCACTTATCCTGGTCCCTCAAGTACTATATAAATATCTAAGTTTCAATGATCAAACATCCAGCTAGTGGCTTTGATGATAATCAAGTGAATTACGTAATATTTAGATATTGTGTAATAATCATTGGAGGAGACTTAAAAATTAAACTTATATTAAAGGTATTGCATCACACACATATTAGGGAAAGTTATAATACCGAAGAAGCTTCCCAGGTGGAGTACAGCCTGCACTGGTATGCAAGGAATACGTTTTATGGTGGTTTCCTGGACAACATTGCCTGCAAAACAGCATTGAGTGTGGAGCAAAGTGAAGACTCTGCAGCCAAGCTCTGTGATATCACAGCAGAGATGGGAACTTACAGTACTACAGAACTGATAAGCTGCATATTTGCCACAACAGGCCAATACACTATCTTTTTTTTTTTTTTTTTTTTTTTTTTTTTACACAACTGTGTGGTTTTTATTTTTAACAGCTGGTCTTTTTAAGCCTTCTGCCAGCCACTTGTAGAATGCTTCATCTTCCTCTTCATCCTGGTTGGGTGGTCTGTAACAGACTTTTAACAGGGAATCTTCCTTGCTGGTCTTCCACCTCATCCTTACCCATAAGCACTCGACCTTACCATCACAGTCATTGAGCTCTGTGCACCTGAAACACTCACTAACATAGAGAGCCACCCCTCTACCTCTTCTTTCCTGCCTATCCTCTCTGAAGAGCCTGGGGTCATTCCTTGCAGCATTCCAGTCATGAAAGTCATCCCGCCCTGTTTCTGTGATGGCAACTATGTCATAGCTATGCTGCTGAACAATGGCTTCCAGCTCTTCCTGTTTCTTGCCCATGCTGTGTGCCATGGTGTAGATGCACTTGAGCTGGGCTATCGATTCCCCCCTCAGCACTGACATACAACCCCTAGGCTCATCTCTGGTGAGCCTGGTTTTATTCTCTTCCCCCTTCAAATATAATATAAAGCCCTGTCCTAGTCTGGGGTAAAATAGAGCTGGTTCTGCTTAATGACTTTACTGTTTAGTTAAAGCTCTTCTAATTACCTGCTCTGAGTTAGAAGCATTTTCACAAACTGTCTGGGTTTAGCAGTGATAACACTTCATGTTTAGAGTTACTACCAGGGATTGGTGTGCAGACAAGGCCACTGCTAAGCTTGGATCCCACACAGAGGGGGGCATAGAGTACCCCACACCTGTGGGGAGGAGCAGACAGAATAACTGACCCCAAGATTCACCAGTGGGGTGTTCCATCCCACAGCCCTCATATCCAGCAAAGACAAAGAATCAGGAGGGACAAACCCTTCCTTCGGCCCTTCTGTTCTTCTCTTCCGTCTTCTTCAGCTGGGCTGCTG
>NW_008591602.1:21120-21510 GCF_000691845.1 Merops nubicus | reverse complement strand
TCTCCCCAGGGGCTGCTCCCCAGCCAGGGGTAACAGTGACGTGTTGCCATCAGGGGGGAGTTGGGTTCAGGACTAACTTTGTATATATTTGTTCATAGTCTATTTTATCATTATTACTATCATTAGTAGCGGTAGTATTAAAGTTGTTTTCTTTTCTTTTCTAATCAACAAGTCTCTCTCCCTAATTCCCTTTCTCTTCCCTTTTGTGGCGAGGGAGAGGAGTTGACAGGGAGGATCTGTTACAGGTCTAGGGTGGCCCTGACCCTAAACCGTGAAAGTATACAATAGGACAACATACTACAAACTTAGGATCCTGATGCTGCCGTGAGATTTTTAAAAGTTGCAATTAAGTCCATCAGCTGCAGTGATTCCACTCATGTTGGCTAGGTT
>NW_008591602.1:7491-20923 GCF_000691845.1 Merops nubicus | reverse complement strand
TGGTGATCTGGCTGTTTCCCATGCCAACTATGGGAAACCTCAGGTCTCTGTTCATATCACCTGTTGTGGGATGAGTCAAGTCTTTTGTGGGATTGTTGGGGGTGGCATCAATTATATGTGAGCTGATTGACTTGTTTGTACCCCTGGCAGTCATTCATGTCATGATGTGTTTGCTTACAATACAGTCTGTGTATTGGTTTCTCTTCCTGCTGGTTGCATCGTTCCTGTTAGGCCTGGTCATTGGCAGAACAGGGGGTTAACAAAGAGTGTCTGTTACGGTTCTGGGAGCTGTCTTGACCCCAAACTGTGGCAAGCCCTCTCAGTAAGCCCTACCAATTCATGAGTGAGAATCCTTTTCCCACTTCAAGAGACCTGAACTCCATCTCTCACCAGCAGGCCTGGCAAAGGGTAAAACTCTCTATGATCAAAAAAATCAAAATTCCACCAGTGGCACCAGTTTCTGAGTCATGTGTTAGTCAGGTGTGTTTCCCTGTTCCTTTCAGTATTCTTCCCTGACCCTGAAGAGATTGAAGAAAATGCTACCTGAGCTCTTGATCCTTCAAACAATTGCCCCAGTGCCCTGATATCCTTTTTTTTTGGACTTCTGTTCACAACCTCATCACTGCCAACCTTGTATAGCCGATCATTGTACTGCTTCTAATTAGCAGAGAAAGGAAATTATTTCTCTGCTGTTGCATAAGCATATTACATGTAGAGGTGCTTTCTGGATGGTGTGGACAAACAGCCTAGATAGACAATCTGTTGCTGGAAGGTTAAAGGGAGGGAGATAAGGAATGATAAGCACCTGGTTTTAAATCTTAATGAGACACTCAGTAAAGAAATATTTAACATGTTAATATGTTAGAAAAAAGTCTTACTTAATTTACTATCGACATTCTTGAGTCTAAATGTATTTATTGAATAAAAAAGGCCTTCATTTGTGGGTTAGAGTAATATAATTATGCTTTTTTTGGGGGAAAATTGTGCTTGTTTTCCTTTTCATGTTCTTTAATGACAAATCATTTTCCCTTTTCTTACCCCTAGAGAGTAAGGTCAAATGCTCTTTCTCTTTTCTCTGTATGGCCATTCCAGTACTAATCTATCTACTTGTTTTGTTGTTTTTCATTATTCTTTTTAATTATTCCTCTCTTCTCTACAAGGTTCAGTGAGCCATTATCACAAATGTCATTTTTAGTACTTTTTTTGTGTTCTGTACAACAATGTTCCAAATACACTTGTTTTTGTTTCTATTAAATTGTCATGATGTGTTGAAAGGCTAATGCATGTGTCTGTGTATATATACTAATTTAATAAATATGGTACTCACAAAACACTGTTCCTTAGAGAGGTTCTTCAGCTGCTTCCCAGATGCCAAAGAACCAAAACTCTCAACACCTTTTTCACAGAGGTGATAATTATTGATTGCATTTTGTGCAGTGATAAAATACAGAAGGATTTAAATTAATTGATAAATTCTATGACAAAATCGAGAAAGAAGTGACTGATTCATGGACCTACCTCCTTCTAAAAATATTTTTTTTTTCCTTATGTTTCAATTTTGATGAAAGTATTACTCATTATCTTTCTATAGGAAACTAGATGACAGCTAGGAAGAGAAACTAGTAAGCGAAAAAACAAAAAGGTGGGGAAAATAATGTAACAGAAGTAATTTTGTGAGCAATGGAATTAATGGACTTTATTTCCATAAGGATTTCTGTCACTTCATCACAGTAATGCCTCCAGTTTCCACCTGTGACCACAATTATCTAGCTTACTTTTGACTTTCAGTGGGACAAGGATACCTTGGGCTGTAGTTGAGGTGTGTAGAAGCCATCTGCCACCGTACCGGAAGGATAATAGCTAAACTTTTATCACTTTTTTATCACAAGTAGCACTCCTGAGATTCCAGAGCTGTTGATTTTCATTAAGCTTATAACCATTCACTATCTTTTTTTTTTTTTTTTTTATTATTTATCACTCTGCTGATTTTCATTGATATTGAACATGAGGTTAAAGATTTTATATAGAAAGATGAGAAACTTTTACTTCTTTGGAAGAACATCCATATCTGGAAAATCACAGTAAGCAGTTAAACAGAAAGTAATGGATTCGAGTACTGAGTATCTACTTCACACCTACTACACAGCCAGTGCTGGGTAGAAAACCTGATTTTAGCTCTTATTTGGCTATATATGTTCTCCCCTGGCCTGCTTTCCACTACATTCCCAATTGCATATGCCAACTCTTTTCAGAAAAAAAAAAAATCGTAAAAGAAAATGATACACTCTATCCTCCAGAGCCTGTGTGAAGCAGACATTGAGAACGAAAATATTTCTGTATGTCGTCTCAGGGGCAAAACAGTGTGAACAATCAATTTGTGAACAATTAATTTTCTGTAATTTTCAACATCTAGATGTGTCTGGCTCAGGAGTGTGTTGCTTATTTCAGGGACAAAATGATTATATGGCTAATCCAGTTAAAGGCTATGATATCACTTTGAACAAATGCTTCTGCAGTCTGAAATGGAAACATCCGTAAGGATAAATTAAATTAACTTGCTTTTCTACTGGAAGAAATGGAGGTGCACAAAAGCCTGATTTCTGGGTTTGATGCATTGTTGATACTACTGAAAGAGTTACAATTTCAGCTTTCTCTTTCTTCCCCAATTTTTTTTTTCCCCCTCTGGACAAACAGCTTCCTTTGCCCTAAATTAATAAACACCTATAACCCTAAAAACCAACAATCCACCCTTCCCAATTCTTTCCTTTTCTCCCTTTGCCACCTCTACTGCAGGTCTGCAGTGATATTTCATAGTAAGTGCAACTGAGTGGTGAACCACATGCTTGAAGATGTACACAGAAAACAAAATTAGGCTGCTGCTTATCTAAGAAAATATAATTAATCCACAATTCAATCCATTTTCATACAAATAATCAAGATGTAAACTTTGACATAAAAAATAATGTAGCTCTACTGATCTGGCTTATTGACCAAAAAGAATTCTGACTAAAAGAACTACTGATGCAAATTTGCACTCACAAGTTGACTCCTTAAATCCACACATGCATTGGAAAACATATATGCATTTAAGGATTTCTTCTGTGCTGGTGAAAATTACTAGGGTAATATAGTACCTTCTCTAAGAAACTTAAATAAACCTGCTTGTCAGGGTCACAATCTCTCTGTCTAACTATCAAACTGATGGTTTGAGCCCCAGGAGTTTCTAGAAGCAATGATAACATCACAGAAGGGGAGAGTGACAGCTCAGTTTCACATAGTTCCCTTTGCCAAGATCTGTCCCACTGCTTTGAATAATGTCCCTAGCAGCAGTATGAATTGTAGAGAAATGGAAGCGTAAAAGGGTCAAAACTCATGAGTTGAGATAAAGACAATTTAACAGGTAAAGCAAAAGCTACAAATGAACAAAGCAAAATAGGAATCCATTCACTGCTTCCTATGGACAGGCTGGTGTGCCGCCATCTCCAGGAAAGCAGGGCTCTATCACAAGTTAACAGTTATTTAGAACCATAGAATCATTTACGTTGGAAGAGACTATCAAGATCATTAAATCCAACCAATGACCCAGAACTGCCAGGTTACCACTAAACCATGTGCCTCAGCACCACATCTCCATGACTTTTAAATACCTCCAGGGATGGTGACTGTATTACTTATATCTGTAATAATGGCACCATTTTATGGTCATGGCTACACAACTGGAATTGGTCTGGTCGCCAGGTTCCTCAGCTAATTCAGTCCTGTCTTCAATTTGTCTTGCATCATGAGTGAATATATCAACCTTTTAATTCCCCTGGTGGTTGGCCACCCCATATCCCTCATATATGATTTAAAACTGGAGGGAGGGATCTGGCTTGTGTGCTGTCTGTTAATGATAATGTCTTTCCTATTGGGATACACAGTCAGCAAAAGACAACCCCAGTTCCCTCATCCCTTCCTCACAGGACTTGTTCTCTAGACCCTTCACCAGCTTCATTGCCCTGATTTGGACATGCTACCTCAATGTCCTTCTTGTAGTGAGGGGTGCCAGACTGAACACAGTATTTGAGGTGCAGCCTCACCAGTCACAAGTACAGAAGGACAATTGTTTCCCTAGTCCTGCTGGCCACACTATTTCTGATACAAGCCAGGATGCTGCCAGCCTTGTTGGACACCTGGACACAGTGTTGACTCATATTGAAATGGCTGTCAACCAGAACCCCTATGTCCCTTTCTGCCACGCAGATTCCTAGCTACTCTTCCACAAGCCTGCAACATTGCATGGGGTTATTTTGATCAAAGTGCAGGACTTAGAACTTGGCCTTGCTGAAGCCCATACAACTGGCCTTGACCCATTGATCCAGCATTTCCAGTACCCCTTTTAGAGTATCCCTAACCTCAAGCAGATTAACACTCTTGCCCAGCTTGACGTCACCTGTAAACTTACTGATGGTGCTCTCGATCCCCCCATCAAGGTCATTGATAGAGGTATTAAACAGGACTGGCCCCAGTACTGAGCCCTAGGGAACACCACCTGTGATCAGTTACCAGCTGGATTTCACTCCACTGACTACCACTCTTTGGGTCAACTTTTTTATCCAGTGAAACATACAAGCCACAATACTTGTGAAGACAAACACCATAACTCCAAACATCTTTCCTTCCTTCTTCTTCCCCCAGCTTTTATAGCTGAGCATGATGTCATATAATACGGAAGATCCCTTTGGTGGCATGAGATGCAGAAAAGGTCTTGACTGTTTGAGTATTACTCATAAATAAACCACTGTGTCTTGTCAACATAGTTTGGGACACAAATCCAAAGCATAGCTTCTAGTGAGCTGCCATGAAGAAAATTAACTCCATCCCAGTCAAAACTGGTACAGGATTATTTACAAAATGCAGAGATCATGATAGAAGTTATTGAAATAATTTGGCTGAGGTTATTTGGATAAATTAAAACCCCATTTGTATTCAGTTCTTTTTTCACTTTATTAAATATTGTTTAACATTTAACCAAACATAGACTTCAAAGTTGAAGTTATATATCTCCAAGTAGTGCATGTGGTAGAAGAAACCTTCTAGTGACATAAAAGGGAGTGACCCCACTGAAGCAAAATTGAGACAGACTGATCCAATGTCATCAGAGCCCCTGAAGCTGAAGAGAAGAATCTGTGACTAAGAAGAGGTATCACAGTGTTCAGTTGTTTAGGAGGAAAATCTTACAGAATGCAAGATGGTGGGCATTGTCTTTATTACTGCCTGGTGGCATGAAGAGTTTCAAGGGACAGTAGAGTAATATTAATAGTTTTGCAGGTGTGACATTAGACTATAAAGCAGAAGTATTATCCCGTATTTTTTGCTTGCAAATGTTATCGTTTAGCTGAACTAATCACAAGCTACATGTTTTGAGAAATGATTGTGGGAAGATCTGTCAGAATGTTCTGTTCTGCAAACAGGAGAAAATGAATGTAATCTGCATTACAATACTTTCATCTTGCTGGAATGACCTTCTACCTGTTATAACAAGAATGGCAGAAACTATTTGCACAGTATTTCTTTTTTCTTTTCACTGAAGTGCTTCTGCATGGTTACTTTCACACGATAAACAGTGCCCGTGAAGACAGACACTTTTAGAAGGATACCCTAAGATTTTTACATACATAATAAAAAAAATTTAAAAGGCAAACAACCTGTAAACTTACCAAGGCAAATATTGTCAGCTTGATAATTTTAAATAGCTTTACATGCCTCAGTATGAAAAGTACCAAAAAAGAATGCACAGATCTTTCTCACCTTCATATAGCTGTATGTTTCCACTTGAGTTTTCCTAAACGACCTTGAGATAATAAGACTTTTTGAAGAGTTTAATACTTTTTTTCCTAAAGATAAGTTATATTGATAGATGCTTTCCGCCATCCCCAGCTCTCACAGCATATTCATATGCTTGACTCTCAAATGGACCACTCATTCTCCTCAAGGACTTCTGAAGCAACACGAAGCAATCAGAAGAGTTAAGTACTCTACATTAAGATTATAATGATGAACAAATATCATCCCTAAGGTATGAATGGAATAGAGGAGTAAAAGGTTAGAAAATAACTGTTACTTTCAAAATACTGTGGTATTTATGAAAATAGAGGAAGCTGCCAAGAGACTATATTGGGCACTTTTTTTTCTCTACCATGCAAAAGACTAATCTAATAAACCATTAAGAATGTAATATTCGCTGATCTATCTTAAATAAAAAAGATGTGTTCTGAAAGCATAAAAGTTCTTTATTGTAAATAAAATCAAATTAAGTTCAAGGATTATAATTGAAACTGTTTGTGAGTCAATAAAAAAATTAAACTATAAAATAACTAAATTTAAAGGAGAAGAAAATGGTCAAAGGGCAGATAAGGTCACCACAAGGAAGGACGGCCAAAGGCAGAAGGATGAAAATAGACTAACAGCATGAGCAAATAGCTATTTTATTTGATTTAGTGTAAAAAAAAGGCAATGCAATAAAGTAAGGAACCAAACACCTGAAAAAGAATCTGCACAGAAAAAGTAATATACCATCAACAATGGATCAGAATAAAGGATTTAGGGATCGTTATGAAAAGACAGTATAATCTTTAGCAGAGAACTCAAATAAACTTCTCACATATGTGACAAAAACTAGATGTCAGGGAGACAAATACTCAAGATCTAAGATGACAAAATACTCAGAGGAACATCAGAATGAATTTAGTATTTAAGAGCACTCTTTTTTTTTTTTTAGTGAGAACATGAGAAAATAATTCCTATGTACTGTACAATTTCAATGTCACATTGCAGTATGATTGGGTACTACAAGATATCCTTAAGCATAAAATTATGTCTATATTATAGTAGACATATCTTATCATGTGAATGAGAGGCAAAACTCCCATGTTTTTCTAAAATAGTTACATGATCAAAAAAAAAAAAAACATTAGGACCAGATTAGGACAAAAAAACATCTAGAAGAATCTAAAAAAAAGTGTTTAATCAACTTGTCAGTGTTTTCAAAACAAAATCTTAAAAAAATCTAACCCTGAACTGGTCCTAAAACCTTCATCAAAATAAACCTTTATTTTTGTCCTGAAGACTGTCTATGGTAATGACAGGACTTAAGTTTGCCATTGACAGTTGTTTAAATGTTTCCTTAGCAGGGTTGTGGAAAGACATTTCATCATGAAACATGATCAGAAGCAGTTACACAGACATAATTTGCATAGTCAAAGCAGTTGACAGCAAAGTGGTCTCTATCATTATTGTTTATTATTATCTTTGCATGTTGATAGACAGAAATGAAGCCATTGAATGATGTCCACTGTACTTCTTATGGGTGACATCTCTTCATGCTTCCATGATCTGTAGCTGTGGAGTATATCAGCAGTAAAGGAGACAGGAGATCTGAAGGACCCCAGAATGCCAGGAATTTTGTGAAATTTTCTAGCTAGCAAAATGTTAAGTTAGAGCCATCTTTGAAGACATTTACAATCAAGATCTAGATCTTATTGAAAGTCATAAAAAAGCAACATACCATTCACCAGTTAAATTCAATTTCTTTAATAGGATCAAATACAAGTTTCCATGTTTATCTTAGCAAGATCTGTATAAGTAAAGAACACTGTTAATTAATTGTTTAACCTTAGTCTTTGATGTGAGAAAATTAAGCCCAACTTTAAAACGCAGCCATAGTGCAAAAGGAGGCTGCTGACCATAAGTGAGTGTGGCGGATCTAATTTTCCCGAATTCATTGCAGTTGTCATATATTAGATATAGCTTCCAATACAACTGCAAAACTGCCACTCTGGATGCTTCATAAAGTAACTTGGTGAGGAGTTAGCCACTCTCCCTGAAGCTTTTTTGGTGATGACAGAAATTTAAACACATACAAGGATCCTATGAAAAACTCAGGACCAAAATTTAGATACTGTGCAAACTTAGGCACTGCAGGAGAACAAGGAATTTATGATCTGCATTTGGAATGTGCATCCCTGCGTATGCTTAAAAACATTAAAAAGAAAAGTCTCTGAGACTTGTCCATAATTAACTGGCTCTTACATTGTTCAGATCATATTAGGTTTTGAACAGTGTAGGAAATCCTTCCATTCTGCAGGGTTCTGCTGTACAAACTCTTTAGCCCATTTTGAGGGACTGTGCTTATTCACAATTGGGTGTTTTTTCTCTCCTGCAGTCTACTTTCTCATTTCACACTATTTGGGAGTTTTCATTCACCTATGCTGCACAATCCATAAATATCACAGAGGCAGAAAATTCAAACTGAAGGACAAAAGTCCTTTCATCTCAAGTGTATCAAATCTTACAGTTCAAAATGTTCTACTCGGCTATTATATTTTGCTAAGGCAAGCAGTACTGTTCAGAAAATATCCACCAATGACACTTTTGTGTTCAAAGATGTTTCTGCTTTAGGCCTTCTCCATGAACCGTGGTGGATATAAGATACTTGGATGACTCTTGTGGAACTATAACCTCAAGACAGAGAATTGGTACTTTCTGGAATAATTACACCATTTCAGAAACAATAATTGCTGACATGGTAATGTTAACTAAGAGCTTACGAAAGCAATATTACACCTCTACTGCATCTTTAGTGTACCTCCATGAACTCTCTTCTTTCAGTAGTATTCCTACGATACACATTAGCAAGATGGATGCTCTTAGCTTGACAGGAAAATCTTTTGTGGTTGTAAACCAGGAAAATTTGTTTGAAGTCAATGACCCTGTATTCATACAGATGATACGGGATGCAATGCTATTATTTGAAGAAGTTGAATTCTTTGAGGCGGATAATAAAAGCTATATATGTGTAACTGTGTAGATGAACTCTAGTTGAAAAGATTTTTTTTTCAAACAATTTGTATTTTTGCTTATCACTTTCAGTGAGGAATGTCTGGAACCCCCTGCATAAATGCAATAAACACATTGGTTTTCACAAACTTATAAAGTTAATAAAAGCTCAGCATTTATGAAGTACGGAAGGAGACAGGTAGGTCAGATCACAGAATCAGAGAATCGTTCAGGTTGGAAAGGACTTCTGGAAAGCATCTTGTCCTGCTGCCGTGCTCAAGCAGGACCACCTAGTGCTGATTGCCCAGGACCATGTCCAGATGGCTTTTGAATATCTCTAAGAAGGGAGATTCCACAACATCTCTGGACAACCTGTTCCAGTGTTCAGTCACCCTCACAACAGAAAAGTCTTTCCTGATGTTCAGCTGGAGCTTTCTGTGTTTCAGTTGGTGCCCATTTCCTATTGTCCTCTCAATAGGGTCCACTGAAGACAACCCGTCTCTGCTTTTACTCCCCCTGTAGCAGGTACTTATACACGTGGATAAGATCCCTTTGAGTTGTCTCCTCAAGGCTGAACAGTTCCAGCTCTTTCAACCTTTCCTCCTGGAAGGTGTTCTAGTCCTTTTATCACTTTAGCGTTTGAACTGACTTCAGTATGTCCTTATCTCGCTTGTACTGGGGAACCCAGAACTAGATACAGTACTCCAGGTGTGACCTCACCAGTGCTGAGTAGAGGGGAAGGGTCACTTCCCTTGACCTGCTGGCAATCCTTTGCCTGATGCAGCCTAGCATACCACTAGCCTCTTTTGCCACAAGGGCACATTTCTGACTTGAATTCACCTTGTTGTCCATCAAGAATCCTATGTCCCTTTCTGCCAAGCTGCTTTCCATCAGGGTGACCCCCAGCATGAGTAATGGCATGGGGTTATTCTGCCCCAGGTGCAAGACTTTGCATTTCCCTTTGTTGAGTTTCATGATGTTCTGGTCAGACCATTTCTTCAGCCTGTAGATGTCCCTCTGAATGGCACCGTCACTCTCTGGCATATCAGTCACTCCTTCCGCCCTTGGTGTCATTTGCAGACTTGATCAGGGTACACTCTGCCCTATCATTCATCTCATTAATGAAAATGCTGAACAAGACTGGACCCAGCATTGACCTCTGGGGTACACTTCTAGCTGCTGGCCTCCTTCCAGAGTTTGTGCCACTGATGACGACCCTCTGGGCCTGTACTTCCAGCCAGTTTTCTATCCACCTCACTGAACAACCTATAATTCATCAAATTCTCTGTGAGGATCTTGTGGAAGATAAGTGTTGAAGGTCTTACTGAGATCAAATAAATCAATATTCACTGAATAGGTAGACAACATCATCATGTATCAGGCCAGTCATTTAATTGTAGAAGTTTATCAAGTTGGTAAAGCATGACTTTTTGGTGAATCCATTCTGATTACTTCAGGAAGACAATCTTATCCATGTACTTGGAAATGGTTTGCAGGACTATGTAGTCCATTACGATTCCAGGGACCAGCCTGTTCTTCCCTGGGTCCTCATTCTTGCCCTTTTTGAAGATAGGAGTAACATTTACATTCTTGCAGTCCTCAGGTACCTCTCCCGGTCCCCATGATCATTCAAGGATAATCAAGAGTGATGTCACAGAGGCATCAGTCAGCTCCATCATGGCTCATGGATGCACCTCATCAAGGCCCATGAACTTGTGTATGTCCAGCTCTCTTAAGTATTCCCTGACCTGATCTTCTTCCACCAAGGGTAAGTCTTAACTGCTCCAGCCTTGTCCTCTGCTCTGTGATATTCCTGAAACCTAGTCTTGTTAGTAAAGCATGAGGCAAACAAGGCATTCAGTACCTCAGACCCATGTCCTTCGTAACCATGTTGCCTGCCTCATTCAGCAGTGGAATCACACTAGCCCTAGTCGTCTGTGTACTTGCAGAAGCCATTCTTGTTGCTTTTGGCATCCCTGATCAGATTCAATGCAAGGTATGGGCCTTGGCTTTCCTAACTGTGCATGCTCAGATGATGTCTCTGTATTCCTTCAAGTGTGCCTGTCCCTCCTTCCATCCTCTCTATGCTTCTTTTTTGAGTTTTGCCAGGGAGTCCTTGTTCATCCTGGAGTTTTTGCTTTATTTCCTGCTCATTGGGATGGACTGTTCTTGAGCTTGAAGGAGGTGATACCTGAATATAAACCAACTTTCTTGTCCCTCTTTTCCCTTGAGGGCCTTATCCCACAGGAATCTTTCAAGAAGATACCTAAAGAGGCCAAAGTCTACTCTCCTGAAATTGTGCACTGTTATCTTGATTTTTACCCCACTCTCTCCTCTCAGGATTCTGATTCCAACAGCCACTTAATCTCTGCGGTGTTGAGGAATTCAAGTAAGTTCATTCTTTGTGGACAAAATTTATGTCCTAACACTAATAGCTTTGTAAACTGGACACATCACAAGTCTAATCATTAAGATTAATGTGTCTTTTAGAAACACAGTAAAACTCTTCTTACCACTCCCCTACAGAAAAACGAAACCAAATCAAAGTCTATGAAAATATATCTACAGTTATAATAGGAGTATAAGGCATCCAATGACTTACAAAGTCACCCTTCCTTTGATACTTTTCTATCAGAAGGTATGCTAGTAACAGAGGGGTACCTAGAAGAGTGCTTGAAGAAATGTAGAAATCAACCTATCCTCCCTGATATGACTTGAAATTTTTAGGGAGTGGTCTCCATATATTTCACAAATTTCCTCAGTTTTTTTTTCATAATCTTGAAAAAGGATAATTTAGAGCATCTCTTTTGCTTGAGGCATTTCTGAGTTAAACTGTTCTTTTTCAAATTAGAATCATAGAATCATTAAGGCTGGAAAAGACTTCTAAGATCATCAAATCCAACCATCAACCCAATGTTACCATGACTATTAAACCGTGTCCCCAGGTGCCATGTCTATACTTTTTTTGAACACCTCCATGAATGGTGACTCCACCACCTCCCTGGGCAGCCTGTTCCAATACCTCAACACTCATTCAATAAAGAAATTTTTTTCTGTTATCCAGTTTAAACCTTCCCTAGTGCAATTTAAGCCTATTTCCTATGGTCTTATTGCTAGTTACTTGGGAGAAGAGTCTAACACTCACCTCACTCCAACCTCCTTTCAGGTAATTATAGAAAGCAGTAAGGTCTCCCCTCATCCTCCTTTTCTCCAGGCTAAAGAAGCCCAGTTCCCTCAGATGCTCCTAATTATTTACAAAAATTGATTGCATCAATTCACTGTTTAAGGCCAGTTTCCTCTCTAAAAGAGATGCTTGTCTTCCAGTTTAAATTGATTTTATTCTGCTTGCCTCTCAATATACTTGTAGCCACATTCATATACTCTTCCATACCAATATAAAGATAAATATTAATACATGTTTATTTTTCTATATGGATATAGGTACAGTTGGAGAGTGAAGAGTTATTAAGTTAGCTATAACAGTCAGATACTTTCACATTCTGTGCAAAATCAAGATTGAACAGTAGATGTAAAGGAAACAAAATATTCACCTAACTTGTTCCAATTAACTAAATGCCAAAGGTCTGCAATAAGACTTTCAGTCCTGAATAATTGAATTACAAAGTACTTGTTTCCCTCAATCTCAATCCAAAAGGTCAATCAAAACTTCATTCCAATTACATGGAGTTTGTGGATATTGACAACTTGCAAGCATTTTTGTTTTCAATAATTCATAAAGAGAAATCTGACTTTATTTTCATATTGGAAGTATATTTTCATGCAAGGGATTCTTGTGGAGACATTGGAAGGAGGCGAAGATGGTTAGAGGACTTCTAGAATGATGTAGAGGGATATGCCAGTGATAAACACTTTTATTTTAGTAAATCAAAGATTCTCATGTTTCCTAAATCTACTACATATTTGCCTACATAGCTTGGCTTTACTACAGAACTCTTATTTTGGAATCAGGATGAGAAAGTGGCTATTTACTTACAATAAAAAATCCAAGTCTTCATGAATAAGCTATATTTACATTAACACAATTTAGGAATAAAAAATAATAATGAAACATGGATTTTATTAATGGCAAACATCATGCTTCTGTTTTATCATAGGATCATAGAATCACAGAATGGTTCAAATTGGAAGAGACCTGTAAAGGTCATCTAGTCCAACCTCCTTGCAGTGAGCAGGAACATATTTCACTAGATCAGGTTGCTCACAGCCCTGTCCAACCTGACATTGAATCTGTTCAGGGATGGGACACCTACCACCTCTCCAGGAACCTGTGCCAGTGTTTCACCACCCTCATTGTACAAATTTTTTTCCTTATATCTAGTCTAAATCTACCCTCTATCTATCTGTTTAAAAACATTACCCCTTGTCCTGTTGCAACAGGCCCTGTCTAAAAAGGTTTTCCCCATCTTTCTTATAAGCCCCTTTTAAGTACTGAAAGGCCACAGTAATGTCTTCCTTGGAGCTTTCTCTTCTCCACGCTTAACAACCTCAACACTCTCAGACTTTGTAGGAGAGGTGTTCCAGTCCTCTGATAATTTCCATGACCCGCTTCTGGACCTGCTCCAACAAGTTTGTGTGCTACTGAGTTGTTTTTGGT
>NW_008591602.1:5046-7474 GCF_000691845.1 Merops nubicus | reverse complement strand
GTGTTCTGCTGTGTTGTTTTTGTTTTTTTTTTTTTTTTTTTTTTTTTTTTTTTTTTTTTGTTTGTTTGTTTGTTTTTAATTTACCCTTTCCATGTCTAATAATTGTGAGGTTTTTTTCATTGTGTTTTTCAACATTGTTGTGTGTCAGTGGTGTTTTATCTGTTCTGTTTTACAGTCACTACTTTGTAAAAGGAGAGAAACAGCAGCTATCAGATATATGCTTCCAGCAGTGTGAGACACAGTACAGCCAAAGTGGAAGTGAACTATGTGATCTAAGTACAAAAAGGAAGTTTATTGTTTTGTCAGACTTTGGGTTATGAGAGGCTGCATGGAGATCAGAACTGTGATGTCCAAAATCAGGAAAGTTGAAATAAGGATATTGACTATGGCTGTGTCTATAAGTATTAGATTTTAGTACATATTATCTTATTTATGCTTAACTGTGTTACAAAATGCAACTGATAGTATTAAAGTGTAAAAAAAAAAAAAAAGGTTATGCACTTGGTATAAAGTATACAACACTGATATACATTACTTTTACAAAATAAAATTAGTATTACAATGTGATAAGATTATACACGATTGCTGGTTACGCTGTTATAGTGTGGTTAAGTCTGGATTTAAAGCAAGCAGCTATTGATTATATCTTGCTTAGTTTGCTTCTATTTTATGGGTGTGAGAAGCCTCTACTGTGGCTGCACAAAATTAAGCCACTGAAAAAGGATGCAGAAGGGAAACATATTAAAAAAAAATAATGCACCATGACTATATGTACAAGATATAACCGATGCTCAAGCATGGACTGTGCTGGGAATTAGATGAGTGGTTTTATGTTCAGGGCTTCTGTATGATTATGAAGAAAGGGCATTGCCACCATGCAGGGAACTGACTTTTCCATTTTGTCTGACCTCTAGTGCTAGTCTAATTTCTTCATAAATTTAGCTTGTAAAGAATGATTCATAGAACAACTTATAATTTACATTAAATGACATTTTATTCTTTTATATATTATACTCAATAACTGGGAGACAAAAAGTATTTTTCTGTTTCAACTTTTATTTCCTGCTTTTTTATAAGGTCAGTAGTAGCTGGGCACTTAATATTTGCAGTGAGTAATTCTACAGAATAATAGATACAGCACCACTTAATTTCTAATTCCAATGAGTGTGTGCCTATTAATATTATTTTTTCACTTTTATGCTAACAACAGCATTAAATACACGAGTTCTGCAAAAATAAAAGAATGTTGTTACCATAATTCCAACAGTTATATCTCTATAATTGTTCATTATTAGGATAATAAATGCACAAAGAGAATTCCTGCTCAGTCAAAGGATTGGGTTTGGACTGTAAATGGATGCAAGAATAGCAAAAACATTAGGAAACTTATTAAGGGTATTTTACTTGGACTTCAGCATAATATCCATCCAGCTATGCAGAGTGGGCAGACTAACCACCAGATCCTTTTTGAACATAAAAAAGATGGATCAGAATGGCCTTGATGTTGAGCTAACTTATGCTGACTAAGATCAATAGAAGATAACCTTCCCTCTCTTTCTCTAAGCCAAAAGAAATGGAAGAGTAATTGCAGCTTAAAGCCTCTGCAGTTACTCTGAAGCTTGTGCAATTTAGGAATGTACAAAAGGCTTCAGAATCGCTGTGACTCATCTCTACAATTTAGACAAGATTTTGAGAACTTTTTTTACACATGAAAATTTCACAACATTTTTCAACTGTTACAATTTGTTCTTTTAAACTATAATTCACAACCCAAATTCTACTCTTCCCTTATGTTTTATAATAAAATGTAGAGAACAAAGAAGGCATTAGAGATTTTGTACATAATAGAGCAGTAAAGAAGTAAAGTATTTCTTTATAAGAAATTATTAGAGCTTTAAAAGTGCAGGATATTTTTTGAAATAGTATGTCAGAAGTACACCTTTTCTGTTATGCGCTCCATTTCTCTACAAATTTATGGAAGAGGTGAGTTATCTTTTGGCAAAGTATTAAAGTGTTCACATTGTTTTAAGATCACATTGTTTTAAGGTCCTATCTCTTTGTTCCTCTTCTTTCCATATTCCTTTTACCCAAAGGGCAAGGAAAACCTTTCTCTGATCTTACTGGGAAAAATATTTGCAGATTCATTGTACATTTTAATTGTGTGGCAATTTTGATGTTTGGATCTGAAATGCTGGGGTCTGAACCCTGAGCCCCCGAATTAAGGGTGACATATGGGTGATTCCCACAGCCCTTCATACAGAGGTGGTGAGTTTGCCTTATAGCTTCCCCCCAGGGTGCGGCCGGCCCTGCAGGGAGAGCCAGAAGGGAAATGAGCCCCAGGGGTCCTGCATTGAGTTGACAAAGGTCAGGTGTCTGCTTGGGGATAAAAGCTGGGACCACTTGCAGGGAGTCAGGAGTGTCTGTCTGT
>NW_008591602.1:0-4780 GCF_000691845.1 Merops nubicus | reverse complement strand
CCAGTGATCATTCATGGAATGTCCTTCTTGTCTACAATACAGTCTGCGTATTGGATTCTTTTTCTGCTGGTGGTATCATTTTTGTTGGGCCTGGTCATTGGCAGAACAGGATCTAAAATGAATAAATTTTGCAAGTAAAAAAGAAAGATTCCAGACTATGTTAGCTTTTCCAAATGCTTTTTCTTTATTATCTAACTCAAGCTATATCTTCAATAATTCATTTTAAATAATGCCTAGGAGAGTTTTATAACTATAATTAAACATTTTCTCATATTTCAAAATATAACAGATGGCTAAACAGAATATATATTAATCTACCCATGTTTCAATATCTTTTTTTTTTTTTTTTAAATAGTTTTATAATTTTTGCTTACTCCCTATCTTTATGCCTCTTTATTTTATCTATCTAGTGTTTTACTTTTATCTTATATTATGTTTGAGGTAGGAGAAGTCTGTATGTGAACAAATCTGATGAGCCTCAAGTAAAATGCATAATGTCTACCTATCTGATGGGCTAAGACACATAAAATGAAAAAAACATCAGTTACAGCATTGGTTCCCACCAAACCTTAACAAACACCTGTCACATTTAAGTGTCTTTTTAGAGTTCCTATCAAGCACTTAATCTAAGATCAAATTAAAGTCTCAGGCAATTATGATACACTCATTTATCTGAAACAAACACTTTCTGGTTTAGTCAGCAGAGTGGCCAGAAAGAGTACAGAGTGGGAAGCACCTCTCAGATTCAATGTTTTGTAATATCAGATTCTCAACCTGTCTTTTTTTTTTTTTTTTTTTTTTTTTTAATATGTTGGATTTTTCTATAATAAAAAAAAGTGGTGAAAAGAAGGAAGGCTTTGTTTGGCACCCAGCCCCCATCATCACTCAAATTTATTTATGACTAATGTCTATTTGTACATTTTTTAGCAACTGTACAAGACTATTAATCATCAGCATAGTGATTATAGCTACATTTATAACATAAGAGTAAATCCAGGTATAAGTAAACACTTACCATGGTTTCTGGAGATCCAAAGTTATTTACATTCCACACTATTGGTGTGTAGAAGACTAATACTGGGATTGTTTAGCCTGGAGAAGAGGAGGCTGAGGGGACCTTATTGTTCTCTATAACTACCTGAAAGGAGGCTGTAGGGAGGTGTGTGTTGGTCTCTTCTCCCAGGTTACTACCGATAGGAGGAGAGGAAATGGACTCAAGTTGTACCAGAGGAGGTTTAGATTGGATATTAAGAAGAATTTCTTTACTAAAAGACTAGTGAGACATTGGAACAGGCTGTGCAGGGAGGTGATGGAATCACCATCCCTGGAGGTGTTCAAAAAAACGTGTAGATGTGCCACCTGGTGACATGGTTTAATGGTCATGGTAGTGTTGGGTGATGGTTGGACTTGATGATCTTAGAGGTTTTTTCCAACCTTAATGATTCTCTGATTCTATAATACCCCCTCAATACACCTCATAGAGGTGCTCAGATTAATCA
This sequence comes from Merops nubicus, assembly GCF_000691845.1. NCBI lineage: Eukaryota > Metazoa > Chordata > Aves > Coraciiformes > Meropidae > Merops > Merops nubicus. Next base: position 3,281 of record NW_008591602.1, on the reverse strand, counting down.
GTGTAAAAAAAATTACAATATAAACCTCTGGCTAAAATTCCTCCTTGAAATTCACTATACTTGGATGTTTCTTCGGAGTTACCTTTCTCTTAGCAGTCAGTCAGAAAACTGACCTGGTTTTCCCATATGTTTTGAGTATAGTTTAAAGTTTGCCTGCCAGGGTGATTCAGCATTACATTGTGCACTTTTTTCAGGCTTCACAGAGAGCTGTGGTATCATTTAATGTAACATATTACTAATGTCGAGGCCTCAGACTAATTTTACAAAAATAATGGGAGCATAAATGTGTGAGAATTAGCTTATTTAAACTTTATAAGAATTATGAGAAGCTTCAAAGCTGGACTGACTTAATTTTGAAAAGTAGTTGTGCCTACCAATGGGGTGATATACTTGTCATTTATCGTATGTGGCCCAAATTTGATCCTTCTCATACTCATCAGTTGTGAGATGTGGCAATGTACTCTTGACCATGTGGGATGTTTGGGAATGAGATAGGCACTGTGTTGCCATGTGGGGGCAGGTTGGCCTTGACTAACCACCAGGTGCCAACAAAGCTGCTCTATCAGTCTCTGTCCACTAACAAGATGAGGAGAAACTACTATGGAAAAGCTCATGGATTGAAATAAAGACACGGAGATCAATTGCCATCACAGGCAAAAATAGACTTGGACTTGGGGAAAATAATTTTATTTATTGCCAATTAATTGTAAAAGTGTAGCATAATGAGAAAATAAAATTAAAACCACCCCCACCATCCCAAACCACCACTTTCCTTCTTCCCAGGCTTAACTTCATTCCTAAATCTTCTGTCTCCTCCCACTATGTCATGCAGGGAGACATACATGGGAAAAAAGATTGCAGTCAGTTCATAACATGTTGTCTCTGTTTCTCCCTCCTCAGGAGAGTTCTTTCCCTGCTCCAGTGTGGAATGCCCCATTGGATAGTCCTTCATGAGCTGCTGCAACACGAGTCCTTCCCACAGGCTGCAGTTCTTCAAGAACTACTCCAGCATAGGTCCTTTCTATAGGGTTCAGTCTTTAGGGAAGAAACTGCTCAAACATGTGCTCCCCACCAGTTTTATGTCCTGCCAGAAAACCTGATCCTTCATGGGCTACTCTCCTTGGGCCACACGTCCTGCCATGAGCCTGCTTCTGTATGGGCTGTCCAGGGGCTGCAGCTTCCTTCAAGGTAGCATAGGGACTTCCAGGGTGGATATCTACTCCACCGTGGCCTTACATGGGCTGCAGAACAACCTGCACCATCATGGTCTTTACCACAGGCTGCAAGGGAATCTCTGATCTGGTGCCTGGAACACCTCCTCCCCCTCCTTGTTCTCTGACTTTGATGTTTGCAGAATTGTTTCTCTCATATTTCTTCACTCCTCTCTCCCAGAGCTGCTGTGCAGCTTTTTAAAAGCCTTTTTAAAATATGTTATCATACTGCTGGTGGGCTCCACTTTGAAGCCATTTGGAATGGGTTCTGTCCAACATGGGGGCAACTTCTGATGTCTTCTCAGAGAACCCACCCCTGCAGCTCCCCACTACCAAAACTTTGTCACATAAGCCATGTGTTGTTAAGATAAATAAGCTATAAAATAGACAAAAGCATATGTCTATGGAAATAATTATCAAATATGTTGTCTTATGTAACAGAGGGGAAAATTTGTCAGGATTTTGTGGCTCCATTTATATACCTGAAGTTCATCTAATTCACATTGTAGACATAAAGACATTTAACACTCTGAAAATGTTACCACAGAGGTCCAAGAGGGAATTTTCTTAATCTTAACTTCATTTCTAAACACCTCTAAGTTTTGCAGAAAGTTTTTCTTGGTTTTGCATTTTAGAAAGAGAACTCATCAAAAGGAGTACATATTTTCCACTCTGAAAGAGTTTTTATACTTCTGGCCTTTCTTGAAATAACTCTTTACAACTATTAAGTTCAGCCATACACTTCAGTCATATGCTGCCCTTTTTGTCCGAAGAAAGGTTCTTAAGACTTTTTCATTATTAACAGGTTAAACTATCTGACTTTTTAGTTGTCTTCTGTCAGTCACTACAAAAGAATTCTACAAATGATTAACTTCACCCTAAGAGTCAAATATCAATAGATGAGGTAAGCAACCTAGAATATTGCAACAATGTTAAAGGTGCTCAATACACATCACACAAGCAATACATCTTTGAGATGACAGGAAGAGAATTACATTGATGAAAGAATAAAATCTGAGATGTAGGAGAGAATCCAGTCAGAAGACATCAGGGGCAGTAGAATTTGAAAAGTTCTCTTTATACTTCTTAGTTTTATTATAGAAGAATATGACAGGACTAGAAACCTCTTGTGCAAACCTAAACAGTTTCAGACAAAACAGGAAGCATTATGAAAGAACTTCTTGATAAGGCACAGCAAGCAAACCTCCAATACTTCAGAGTCTGGAGTGGGTAAGGAAAAAAAAATACTCTCAAAGGCACAATGGAGACTATAAAATATGAAAAAAAATAACATTTTGTAAGTGGGGTTGTACAGCAACAAAGGAATAAACAGAGGCTGCATAAATGGAAAAGTTTATCGTGCACTAATTATCATGTACCAATGTTAGTATTAAAATTTAGGGGAAATTGTGTCTAAATCCACATCCAAATGCATTACTTAGGCTACTTGTCATAGAAATTAATGTAGGTTAAAAATTTGCAGAGGAAAAGCTATTTGAATTTACAGCAGGTAGTGAGGTACTGAGTGCTATTTGATTTATATATGCCCAAATTGTTCCATTCTTCATGTTCTTCATATTTGTCTGAATGGTATGCTTTAAATCACAGCTCTAACAAAAATAAATCACAGCCTTATGAGAGCTTCGAATTTTTCAAAACATATTCTTCCATACTTAAAATACATTCTTTTTCTTTCATTGAGTTTTTAACACTAACCAACCTAAAAACTGTTTAATTATAGTGTAGTTATGAATTGGCATAGAAATCTATAGTTGTTTTCTTGCCTGTTGGTCATCCTTGAGCTAATCATAAAGTGTAGAAATACCAAAATGAGCCTACAGCTATGTCATTGACTACTTTTGTGTCTGCCACAAACCAGTACTGGAGGGTACTGGGTCAGGATATTCGTGATTCGTGCCAAGTACAAATTGAGGCTGAGACAAAATCGAAGCCCCTCACCACAATCAATGATTCAATGCCAAGACCAGGGATATATATATATATATCCAAAACAAAAAAAAATTATTACGGACAATGAAAACAAAACTGTTCTGTCCCGGTTAGAAGGCA
>NW_008591601.1:0-25684 GCF_000691845.1 Merops nubicus | reverse complement strand
ACATTCTAAGATAACTCAAACCCTTGATGAATTCAACCCCCTGGGATTAGTGAGGCAAAATTTGAATCCTGACTTTGACGTAAAATGAGTTAGGATGTTTGTTTCCTTGAAACTGTATATAAATAATTTGAGAAATATTTTCAGATAAGATGAACTGAAACCTAAAGAAGTGTTGTACTTTTCCTTCTTTAATATTTTTCTTTATATTTTTCTTTATTAATTTCTACTGAAAATGTAATCTCTCTTTTTTGCCTTGGGGCAGGAGATAGAAAACTGCATCTAAAATTCCCCATTTATTTCTAAATAATACAGTACTGTATAGAAAAGTCATAAAAACAGAGACTGCAAATTGAATTCCAATAACTACCCTGTGAAAAACAAAACCTCCATCTAGTAAATGGGAAAGCATTATTGACAATTATATGCAAATTACTAGGCTTTTGGCAGGCTCTTCAAAACTATTATCTTATGGCAACTCTCTAAATTACAGAGCTATGCCAGCAATGCAGAATTGTTCATTATACTTTATTGATACATTTACGCCGCGTTATTTTGGAAGGTTTTGCTGTGGGTCTTAGGAGGCTTTCTTCCTACCTCGTTTTTGTGCCTCCTGTGTGTCTCCTGTGTTTTCTACTTACCCCCACCCTCAGAGTTGGAGCTTCCTGTAGAGTCGCTGGGCCAGAGGGAGTCAGCTTCCCTCAGCAGCATCACCCTCTGCTCTTCTTTACATCGTGAAGGCCACCAAACGTGCAGGCAAAACCAAAATGGCATTTTGTTATCATGTCTTCCCTGGAGACCTGTGCACATCCTCCCTTCTCAGAACCCTGCTCGTTCTTCATCTTGGGTCATGTTTTCTTCTGCATTCCCCAAATTCAGTAGCCTACATTTCTTCTTGAGCTGAGAAAACAACATCTTCCACTCCTGCTATGCTACCGAGTGTGTGTGCTCCCCTCTCTCTCTCTATTACAGCTTATATTTAATAAACGAGGAACAGGCATCCTGTTTATGTTTATTCATAACAAGTTTAGATGTTACTTTTGAAGATAAAGAAACAAGTTTGATGATATACAATATCAGCTACACGCTCTGCACTGATAGCAAACTTTAGCAATCAAGGAAAGATAAAAAGGTTTTGGAGAATTTAATCACGCACTTCAAAGTAGGCTTAAGAACATATATTTCAGAAATTGAGATAAAATATGAATGTTTAATTTATCTTCTTTCTTTTTTACCATGAGGGTTTCTGATTCTGTTGCTAATAACCTCATTGCTTCTGTCAACCAACACCTCTTGTGGTATTTTTTGTTGGAGCTTATTTTTTTTCTTTCCTGAAATAACTTTTGTTGAAGAAAGAATCTTCTAATTAGCTTTTAGTTTTCCAAAGGATGTGACTGATGCTTCATTTTACTTGGGTACAGGACATGTGTAGTTTGAGGTGACTCAATAAATTTTGCAGAGTTACTGGAGAGGAGGAAATGGATGCAAAAATTGATGTGTCTTAAGGAATGACGTGCTCAGGTGCGTGTCCAGTAGAGATCCCCATTTCCTGAGTGACCTCTGACGACATCTCTGTGTGATGGTAAGGGCAGTCACACTCTAGTGTTCCTTTTTTGGCAGGTTGTGTAATAATAATAAAAAAAGTCTCTAGTGTGTCCTGAGGTGATTGCAAACTTGTTTGGGCAAGATAGATAACCAAATATGAAACACCATCTTGCCAAATATTTGCCCTTTTCCTTTCTGCACATTGTTAATTGGATTCTGGTGTTAGGGACTTGTACAAACAGAACTCATAACATGTCTCTGCCCTTTCTCATAAAATCACAGGTTAATTCTTGCCCCGAAGTCACAAACAAAATATTTAATTTTACTTAGGAGCATTTTTTTTCCCCTGAATTAATGTACTTGGCCAAGTTGAATCAGCTAACCTCCATGTCTTATGTGACACATGGTGTGGTTGGAGAAGAGCAGCCCTTTGTGTCTTCCTTCAGGTCTTCCAGCTCACCTTCAGAACGGAAGAGTCTAAATGAAGGGCAGCTGTTACAGAAGAAAATCCAACTTTTGGCAAGTCATAAGATCATGCTCTTTTTACAAATCATGTTGATATGCAGTTCTGATACATGTTGATGATATTCTCAAAGGTCCTTTTGTTTCTCTACACTCCAGCTATAGAAGTGTCAAACTGAGGGTAGGACATGACCCAGGTCAGCGTATTTCAGAATCTCACAAATCTTCCTCCAGCACCAGGACTGATAGTGGGGAAAGAGAGAAAGAGAGAGATGTCTTTTGCTGGGAGGGGGATATGAGGAATGTGAAAGTGTCCTTAGGGTTGTGTGCAGGCATTCACTGAACCCAAACCTTCACTTTGCACTCGGGGAGCTTCACAGAGGAGAAACTAAGCCATGATGTGTAGAGTGAAGTTTCAGAGTACTTGCTGTTGACATAACTGTACTGTTAAAATCAACAGTGAAATAAAACTCCTGATTAACTGGACAGCACTGAATGTAACGCTGAGGATTTCTGAAAACTGTTTCTTGGGCTTAAAGGTATTAAGAAGTCTTACTAGTCTACCTAATTTTCTAGGGGACAAATTTTGAGGAAACATGTTTGATTTGGCTTATCTCTCTGGTGGCTCCATAAAGTGATCATGGTAGGAGAATTGAATTAAATCAAATCAAAGAAGCAAGGGATTAGGTCTCTTGGTGGCAAATGGTGCTGACAGGAAAGTTGCTAGTTAGTGTAGGAAGCTGTGAGCTTGAGAGAAGAGACACTAAAGGTGTCAGTGATCTTCCAAACACTATCAGTTACCAGTTTTATGGAAATGAGAGTGCTCATCTACTATTTTAGGGTCTTAAATTTTGAGAGTTGCCAGAATCTCTCTGGTACTCATTAGCATGTTGAATCACTTGATAAGATGTGTGCATCAGCTAAAATGAGGGGAACTAGTGAATCAAAGGAAAGGAAATTACCCTTTATATCCTGTGCTTTCTTCAGTGTTCAAAACTAACTGATTGGAAAATAAGAGGAAGTATCCCACATTTCTGCTGCATGCATCTCACTGCTGCCACAGGGCAGAGGAAGAGGTCAGGTTGAACACCGTGTCCTGTTAGCTACTGAGGAGTGAGATCCTTGTGAAGAGTTGAGGGCTGCGCCTTCCAGGTCACCACTCTGACTGGAAATGGTCAGGATTAAAGGTTTCTATTTGTGGAGAGAATATCAGAAGAGAAGAGAAGAGAACCATCTGGAAATGTATTATGGTTTACTGTTACCATTTAATACCCAGCCTGTGGCCAGTGCAAAGTACTCACGGGAAGATATTTTCTTACGTTAGCTGGCAGAGTTCAAACAAACATTAATATCTTGAATGACTTCTCAAGCAGGCATGCTTCCTAACAGCTAGAAGATCCAGTTTTTTTGTTTTATCCTTTTTTTTTTTTTTTTTTTTTTTTTTTTTCCATTTTTTAATTTTTCTCGTGGTCTTCTCCGGGCAGTGGAATGCACAGTCTCCCGAGAGAATTCCCCCAGCTACAGTTCATTTACACCTGATGTTAGGCACAGTAAGAGAAGGGCTCTTTGAATCCAAGTGTGCCTGCTACGTACCTGGCTGAAAGAAGTGCATAAATCCAGATTTTAACATAGAGGAAGAACCAGCTGTTTTATGGGAACTCTAGAACCTGTGAAACCTTTGTTTGCTCTGTGTTTCACTCGGTGATCTGAACTGATTCTCACTTCCCAAGCAAACAACTGCAAAGAGAAATGCAAACAGACAAAAGGGAGCAGCAAAGAGGATTTAAAAGTGACATACAATTACAACGGAGCATGGAGAGTATAGACAGAGAAAATCCTTCCATTTGCCTTCTCTGTTTTAAATGACTTGCTGCAGATCTTGTACTACGTAACTAGTGACTGACCTATTGCTGGCTGTAGGGTGTTTTGGGAGAAGTGTGAAGCTGGTAGGTTAGGTTACTTAATTTTTTTTTCTGTTGTGATAACTTGTGCAGCATCTCTATCTTACTGTGTTTCATTTCCATGAGATATCAATGGCAGGGGAAGAACAGAAAAGTGTGACTTGACACAAAATCTGAAAGAGCTTCTTTCTCTAGTCCCCTTCAGAGAATGTGGGGTCTTTGTAGCCTCTGGAATTCTGTCTGATTAGAAGAAACCAAATAATTTGACACAACAAAGCAGTGCACAACTTCGGCTTGCTAGCAGTGCCTTAGTAGCTTGCCTGTCTTTCCAGAATGTGACAAGTGCCTGAGGAAAGGCAAACAACTTGTGTTGTGAGAGAGAGGGAAGGAGTATTAAGTGCTGTTGATTTCATAGGCAGGGGGAAAAAAAGCGCCTTTGCATGACAAATGAAAATAGAAATGCAAATCAGCTCCAAATACTTAACATTTCTGATAAACAATTGTATAAAAATAGAAGGTGGAGACAATAAAGACCTTCAGACACTCGCATTCACTGTCAGCATAGGCTCCCTGAGCTGAGGAGAGCCTGTGTGGCTGCCAGACTCCAGCAGGTCTCACCGGTCAGTCAGACCTTCCCGTGGCACACACAGTCATCAGTTCCCAAACACCCATCTCTGTAGTCATACAAACCATCCAAATCATGTCATGGCAGCTGGGATTACATGCACAGGATAAAATGCTGCTCTATGTCGTCTGAAGTGCCTGAAAAAAAAAGATCTAATGGAGAACCAAGAGGCTGGGGGGGAAAGAGAGGAGGAAGAACACAGTGTAAGCATACTGGGTTGTTCAGTGGTGTCAGGCTGCACAGATTGTGTTTCAGCTGACTGTGCCTCATCTATTTGATGGTTGTTTTCCAAAAGCCGTATTTCAGCCACTCCATAGTCTAGAAAAACATCTTATACTGTCACCTCTACAGATACCTACTGCAGAGAACTTCATATAATAATGTAACTTACACAGGAGCGTGACAAACACAAAGAGGACTGAATCCAGGCCTAAGGTAGATCACACCTTTTTAAGAATCTTTTTGCAAGACTTTTTAAGAAGGGGTGCACTGCTCCAGCATTAAGGAGCCCTACTTCAGTGTCTGTCAACCCACAGGTTAGTTGAATTTTGACAGTATTTGTTTTCCATTGTGGTGTTTCTTTGTAACAAATTCGAATTTTTGAAGACCCAGGCACCTTCTTTTCTGCATTATGTCAATGTTCCTTGTAGAGTGCTGCTCTTCTTTCACAGTACTCAGTGGAAACAGAAGCAGTAATTTGTAGTGTGATCTGAATTTCCATTTCCAGGCAAGGGCATTGCAAGTGTTGTAATTTCTGCTTAACTTGTGCAGACAGCCACCATAACGACACACATCCATACACCTCCAATCAAACTCTAAGGGGAAAATATAATTCTAAAGGGAAATGTTAAAATCAGATCCTTCCAAGCGTGTTTTGTTGTTGAGGATATGTTCTTTATGGTCACAAGAGTTCTTCAGCCTTCTTAAAGTCCTGTCACTGAATGTGACCTGATGACAGTGAATTCCCCAGGTGCATTGCAGCTGCAAAATAAAAATCTATGTTAAGATCTCGGACCAGCCCTCTAACTCGTTGCCATTAAGTGAAACAGAGTGATATCTCTTGAGAAAATACAATACTAACTCTCCGTAGCTCGGTAGGCTGGCTGTGGGAATTTTCCCCACGTGGGAAAAGTATCTTGTAAATGCTAAACTTAATGGTTTTTCCCTTTAATAACATGTGATTTATAACTCCTTACACCTTTAGGGCTTAATCCTTTCATAAATCAGCAAATCAAGTAATGGCATTAAACATTAATAAGACAGATGATTGTTTTTTTTTTGAAAGAAAAAAACAAGAGCAGAACTCTAGTACCGAACCGCTTTGGCTGCTGGTAGCTCCACCTCCCTGTTGCAGACCTCAGAGATGGAAGGAGGTACTTACACAGCTCTTCCTCCATCAGCTTGATGATTTGTCCCCTTGCCAACCTGAGCAAGGTGTTGGAGGCTGTCTTCTAGGTGTTGGAGGCTGTCTTCTAGGAGTTAAGCTCTCGTGTGTCCAGTGGCTGCCTAGTGCTGGCAAAAGCACTCGGTACCTTGCCTCTTAGTTTATGTGGTGGTTCCACTGTTTCTAAGGTCATGGCACCTCTATCTGAGGGAGAATAAACAGAAAAGAAAGAATGAGGCATTGGTGTTACAGTCAGGCAGTAGACTCAGAGGCAGTAAATCAGTATTCTGTTTTCCCTCATCAAGTTTAAGGCTTGAAATTCTGGTGAAAAATCAAAATCTATTTCTTTCTTTCTGTAGCCCTGAAGTGCTCCTGTCGTGCCTGGAAGCTGCTGTGGAATGCTCTACCTGTGCTCATTGTTCCCTCTAGCCTCCCTGCAAACTACTGCCTCAAACTCCCATCTAGTTTCCCTAATACCTCCCACAGCGCACTAATTTTCTTCTTATTGAAAGGCACTACATGATGGGAGATCTTGATATCCTCATTTTTTACTGTGTAAAACAATAGCTTTATGAAAATCCTCATTTTTAAGGGATGTGACATGGTTTGAGAGGGTTTTTTTTTCCCTCTCATAAACCTCATTCTTCCCCTTTTGCTTTCTGACAGCCTATTTATCTCACCTTAGCTAAATCATCTATACAGATAATAATTCATATTCCAGTTGCCAGTAGAGTGGGTTTTTTTATGTTTCACTAGGTGAGAAATAAGTAAATCCATATTCTTCCCAGCTGGGATTATCATTTATTATGGTCTGTTGTGTTGTATTTCATTCTCTATATAGTCAAGCATATAAACCAGTACTTTTTGTCCAAAACTTTGATATTGTTTTTACACAGTTTTCCTTCTCACATTTTATACCCTTTTGCCCTCAATCTAATTGTAAGTTGCTTTGTGTAGGAACTGCCCCAGTTATAAAAAATCTCCATCAAGTAGCCAACTGATGAGCTCACTTGATGCTTTTAATTAAGTAAGGAGGATGAGTCACCTCTAGGATGTCTCTTTGTCAGTCCATAGGAAGAGCATTACAGATTTCTTCTGGAAAACATACAATAGTTTGGGTTGGAAGGGACCCTAAAGATGATCAAAGTGGAGAAAAGAAGACATGGTAACTGCTCGTTTTGGATGTTTGCACAGAAAATATATTCCAGATAGCTACAGTGCATTTGCATGTGAACTCTTAAGTTGAAAGGCCAAAAGTCACGATAAACATTTAATTGCAGAATGAAAATAGTAACATTCTCCACCAGTCTGTATTAATTTCTGACAGTTATTGAACTTTTTAATACACATTGCAGATGAAATCTGCATACTGTTTTTTGCATACCTAAAAAGCAGGTCTTGTGTTAGTTTCTGATGGTAGGTGGCACCTGCTAGGCACCAATCTACAGATGAGAGTCTTGGTGTACCTAGGAAGAGCCCTTCAAGTCTGGCAGGTTGAAGAAGCCCATCAGTTGTCAGTTAAGTTACTAGGACTTAACTGTTTATCTGAACCTAATTTTGAGCTACTCACAAAAACGTTTACTAAAAAATTTGGTAGTTTAAATGATAGTCTAGGTTGGTTTGGAGGATACCAATTTGTACTCTCTGTGGGCATGTCTCCAGAGCCATTTTTCCTTAATTCAGCAAGTCAGAACTCCCTTTCACAGCATAGTTTCTAATGCTTTTGAGAGAGGTATCAGAAACAAGTGAAAAAACCTAGGGCACCATTTACTAATGGCTTGCATTAGAGAAATCTGTCAAAGATGCAGCACTTGGTATGGTTTTGTGAATTGTTCCATCGTAACAGTAATAATTCAAACATTTACTCAAAAATGCACTTTCCATTTTGCAAGTTGGGAGCTGAGGATCCACGAGGCTCTTGGGGCAAGCGTTACAGCTTGTGTGTATTTTAGGGAAGGGGATCAGCTTCGTTTCTAACAGCACAGTCTGCCAGGCCTCGGTAATGAATCCAAGTAAAAGCCATACACCAGGAATACACCAAGAACAGAGCAAAATTTCAGACTGTGTTGGGTTTTTTTCTTCCTTTTTTTCCCCCCCTTTTTCTCTCTCATCAAGCTAGCTAAGGGATTACAAAGGCTTCTGTAAATGTCAGAAGTTTATGTCACAGTGCTGAGCACTCTGTAAAGCCTTGTGCAGCTTCTCTGCTCACATGGTACTCGATCATTATGCAAAATGAGTTAGAATTTTCCTACATGAAGTAGCAGGAGTTCTCTCAGGTAAAAATAAATACATTTATGCCACTTTAGATGTTCATCAAGACTGTAGATTTGGGTTTTTTTTCCATTATTTAGACATTATTTTGCTCCTATTAGTTCTGATAGTGGCTTTTCCAGTTGAAGTAATATGGCTTGTACAGTTAAAATGAATTACAGTAGAGTATCCTGTATGGATATCCTGCAGGAGACGTAGCCTGCACATGCACTGCAGGTCTCCTTTCAAACTTTGAAGGCTGTAATCTGAATTCAATACATGCAGCCATTAAGAATTAACACAAGATATAAGATCTTGCTGATTGTGTCTATAAAATGTCTGTCAAGAAGCAGCTGATGCTTAGGGTTGTGTTAGCACAGTAAACTCAGGGTACAGTGAAATACATTTCAGGGATGTGTATTTTGGAAACCTGGGGAGATATGGAAAAGCTGTATGACCTTGGAGAGACCAGTTTCTTGGAGAATGTCAAAGACTTGTCCCCTTATATATAAATGTATGTATACATGTCTCTATATTTTTCAGTTTCTCATCTGTTAAAGCTACCTGTACAATCTGCACTGAAAGAAAAAATTATTCTGAGTTCTTACACAGGGCTTTTCTGTAATTGTGATGGTCAAAAATCAGTTGAAACCTGCATGTGCCTGGATCAGCATGAAACCTGTGCCCAGGGTGCATTGCAGGAAGCATTGGGATTGCTACAGGAGGTGTCAGAGTAAGAGGGGGCTCTGGAGAGCATGGCAGGAGTCAGGCTGGGGAGGAGAGTATGGGTGAGGTGTTCTGCCAGTGCAGGAGGACTGGGGAGAACTCTTCCACTGCCCAAACCAGCAATTTCTCTACTCCTGCAGTTAAGGTACAGATTGTTCAGGACTTGCAGTATTGTAATTTTGAGAGATCTTTTTCTTCCTGAAAATCTTAAAGCACTAGTTTATTCTCAAATACACACTGGGGTTATACTTTTCCCCTCCTCCCCCCCTCCCTTTGGTTCTTTGGCCTTGCTTTCAGAGTGAGATTCTTCAAATCTCAGAGGATTTTATTGATTCTGACCAGGTTGCATAGGTTACAGATTGAGGCCAAAAAGTTCAATATAGTCTGGTTTTCTTTTTCTTTCTAAAAATGCTTAATAGTTTTCATGCTACAGTTTATTAATATATAATTTTAGCTTCATTTAGTGTAACTATATTTGCTATAAAATCACATTCATCTTCTATGACTCCTATCTCACATGGGCATAATGTACATTACACAGCCTGTTGTAAAGAATTGTCCTCAGATACTGATCAGCTTTTTGGGGGAAGGGGAGAAACAGTGAATGCACAGCTCCAGCAGTTCCCCAGCTTTCACCCTGGGAATCAGCACCGATTCTTCTGTTGATGCATTCCTTTCAGTGAAGCAAAATGTTGTCAGCAGCATGTAATATCCACAAGCACAAAGAAATCTCAAATTGCAATTTTCACCCTCGACTAATATCCTGCTATCTTCACTGATAACAGTGCATTACCAAAGTGCAGCATGTTTTATTTTAAAAGGTAAACAAAGACTGAAGTATCAAACTGTACCCATTTAAGGACATATAAAGATAGCAAAATAAAGGGAAGATGTTTTTCTTATTATTGCCTCTTCTTTAAGAAAGGTGGTTGTTTTTCAGGAGTGAAAAAATGTCAGCTTTATCCAGTATTCCCAGAAGCATTGGTCCAGTGTATTGCATATTTGGAGTCAGTGCAATTCAGGCACAACAAATTGTAAAGGTTCCTACAAAGCTGTGCAGTCCCAAAAGACCCTCTTTTGGCTCTTCTGCCTTGAGAAGTCCGTGGAGGCAATAGACTCATAGAAGTTCAAGGTGTTTACAAACATATATACGAATTTGAGAAGTTTCAGAAAGAAATCATTTCACACTGCTCAGGACATGGCTGCTTAAGCTTCCTTTTCAGCTTCAGGAGGAATATTGCACCTCTAGCTTTTGTTCTGTAGAAGCTGGACTCCTTGGCTACCTAACTCCATAACATCAACTGAAATCTCACTGTCTTCTAAAACATCTTGTCTTCTGTTTTAAAAGAATACTCTTTCCTAGGGGTTTTTCATCACTTGTGAAGAAGTATCAGAAAGCTGCCTACAACCCATGTATTTGACATCTTAGAAAAAAGTTCTTTTTTATTGCTGTGCCCCAATGAATATATATGATCTATATGAGTATATGATAGACATACACCTCTAACTAACACCCTGAATAAGGCTGATGTGGCATGATATGTTTTGCTAGTAGCTCAATATGCCTGAGAGTACCTATTTTGTGTCCTTGGAGGATTTACGTGATGACTGTAAGTGCATATGAAAGCTGAGGCTGCTGTGTCTTCGTTGCCAGTCTTACTTAGGCTAACAAGATTATGCTAAAGGGAAGTTGAGACAGATGTTCTCATTCCTTCATCATTCTGCCACGCAGACAAACTTTTTCTGTCTGTCTGACTGAAAACAGTGGAGCAGTTTCGTTTTGTTTTTTTAAAAAGACAGAAAGTCCCAGAATCAGAGAAAAGTCGTCCAGCCTGATGTTTAGGTTCTAGTTCTCTAATGAATGTGTAATTATTTATAACATGGGAACAGTTTCAACAGCAGAGAGTGGGAGCTTTGAAAAAAATAATCGAACAGGCTTACTCCAAAATGCCTCTCAAGGAAGGGTGTAGGGGTATTATCAAAGGAAATACAACATGTAGGTTTTAATTTTCTCAGCAGAAAGAGGCAGGATTGAAACCTGCATCTCTCAAATTTGGGGTAATGGCAGTGAGCACTGGAGTGTGTATTTGTTAAGTGATGGTGGTATCACATCATTCTTGGTAAATCTGTCCTTCATAATCATCAGTTATATAAAAAAATCACAGAGTCATGGAACGGTTTGGGTTGGAAGGGACCTTAAAGATTGTCTAGTTCCAACCCCTCAGCCATGGACAGGAACACCTCCCGCTAGACCACATTGTTCAATGCCCCATCCAGCCTGGTCTTGAACACGTCCAGTGATGGAGCATCCATGACTTCCCTGGGCAACCTGTTCCAGTGACTCGCCACCCTCATAGTTAAGAGCTTCTTCCTTACAACTAATCCAAGCCTACCCTCTTGCAGTTTAAAGCCATTGCCTCTCGTCCTATTACTACACTCCCTGATAAAGAGTCCCTCCCCAGCCTTCCTGTAGGCCCTCCTCAGATACTGGAAGGCTCCAGTGAGGTCTCCCTGCAGCCTTCTTCAGGCTGAACAACCCCAATTCTCAGCCTGTCCTTGTAGGAGATGTGTTCCAGTTATTTATAAATATCTTTTGGATGACCAACATACTGTTTTTCCTGCAAATACTGGATTTATTAGGGAACGTACAGCTCTAGTTTCAGTATCACATGAGTTTGATTTCCTAGCGACCAGCAGTCACTTGAAATACTTGTACTAATTTTCTTTATATGTGCTTGGCTATATAAGTAAACGTATTTTTCACAGGAAACACACCACTTTCAAATATTTATCTGTTGATTACATCAATCACTTTGTATGTAATTAAAATGCTTTCCATGCGATGGAGGCTTACAGAACTGTAAAATCAATTAATTGAGGCTTGACACTAACTTAAACCCCAAGTTTTTTGTTTGTATGAAAGTCAATAGTTCATAATGATAATCATATGATAAAGGATAGCATAAATTGGCTTTCCACGATGACTTTACTACTCATAGCAAAAAAATCTAATAGAATTCAAAATCTGATTTTCAGAAGCTCTGGTCAGACAAAGTGAGAGAAAATTTGCATAACAGAATCCTGCTACATTAGATGAGGAAGATGACCATGTTTATGATTTTTATCTGTGTTGCATCAGTCAGTGCTCTGGTTTACTTTCCTCAAGCTGTAGTCAGCCTTTTCCCTTTTTGGCAAATTTTATATGTACTTCTACTTTCCTTTTGTGTACGTGCTAAGAATGGATGAATACATGCTGGTTGGCTTTCATCTCCATAATTAACACTTGCACGAAGCATAAAATGTGAAAATTAGAAATGAGGATGCAACTGAGGGGGGAAGCTGAACCCGCCTGATCTTTTCTGGTTTGAAACCGCTTGACAGATCAACCCTTTGAGATTCAAGTTCTATTTAGTGAAATGTCAGTCGGAAGCTGCTGAGTGGGAGGGACGTCGTCACTCACTCCTCAGAGACAGCTAATCATATCGTGGCGAGGAGGAAGAGCTGTTTAATGCCTGCAGACTCCACTTTTCAGAGAGTTTTGTGAATTGCTCTTTGTAAATTTGTTCTGCCAGGGCTGGAGGTGAGCGGGGTGTAGCTACACCACCTCAAACAAAAGCTGCTAAACCCAGCTCTCCAGCAGCACAAGGGCCCCAGCATTTACTCCCCATTTCAACTCCCCAGCTTGTTTTTCTACACCAAGCAAATAGCTGGAATGAAGCTAGGTAGGGAAAAAATCCGTCTTTTGGTATCGTATGTTCCAGTGTTTGGCTGTGTTTACTGCCTGGAGCATAGAATAAAACTGTACTGAATTTGAAGTCAAATTTGCTGTGGAAGAGGGAACATAATAACCATTTTGTAGCACTCAAGTTATAAATAACGTAAGACCAGATAGTAAGGTGAGCAATCCAGAGTTGAGTTGTCTGAGGTAGTGATGCCTGAAATTTAAACAAGGGTTCTTAAATATATATGAAGTTGGTGCAACAAAACCTTTGAAGTACATTGCTGCCAAAAAAGAAGTCATCACTCCATCTTGGGTTCTAGGTGTCCTAGAGTAAACTTGTGACAGTAAGAAGGAGTTGAAACACAGCATTTTGTGTCTCTTAGGCTGAGGAGACTCTTGCTACCTGAACATTTTTGGATTTTCTTTAAGAAAACGTGACTTGTGGAACTGACCTTAACTAGAGCCTGAGACTCTCAAGGAGGATAAATAATTTTGGCTCTGTCTAAAGCTGCACAAGAGAAGCAGTGTAGGCACACCTGTAGAGTCTGTTAGCTCAGCTGAATGTCCTACCATGTTGCATCTGGTCCAAGGGTGAGCTCTGTATCTCTGCAAGGCTTTGCTCTTGGCAACTTAAACCCACAGTTAGAGTAAGTTCCTCTGTCCTCTGTTTCCATCCCTACCATATTTACTTTGCAGCAGAGGACGGGCCAGAGGGGACTGTAGTTTTCTTGTGGTCTCTTGATTATGGCATATCTGCAGAGTAATAAATGTTTAAGTGACATGCTGTGTATTGTTTAGAGATTACAAAAATTAGGCATGCTTATCTTTGTGATGGCAATGCAGTAATAAAAATGGTGTGCAGCCTTGATAAGTGTAGATTAAGGCAATTTTTTTTTTTAGTATCTGAGTGCATTGCTTTCATTGTCCGTGGTACGTGTGTGAAAGATGGTCAGGGTAAAATACAGTGGTTTAGATTAATTTGTTAGATTAGAAAGCAAACAACTGTGGTAGAAATAATCTATTTTTCTTGCTTTCTTTGGAAATATATTTTAATACCCTTGATTAAGACATATGTTGTAATTTCTAATGGATGTGTAAGAAGCAGAATAGATTTGTGGGGGCTAAGATAAGACCCTTAATGAGAAGTACAGGGAACAGATGACAGAAATGTTGTATGTGGTTAGTAGGTGAATATGAATCTCCCACACATCTGGGAGAACAAAGAAACAAGCAAACAACTTAATGTGGTAAACAAAAGACTAAACTTCAAAGCACAGAATATGAAACTGTTTCTACTGCCATTTAAATTTACTTTTAATATAATTAATATCAGCCAGATGGAATTTAATGTTAACGTGTGAGCATGTATGAATTCATCCAGATACATGGGAATGCACAGATAATATATTTAGGACTGGAGCACAGTTAGCAGAGCAGTGTCATCATGCAAAGAGGTGTTCATGCAGTGTAATTACCTTACAACAAACAGATACATTGGGATTGTAAAGAATCTCCAATCCAAGAAGTGTGCCATTCTGTGCAGTGTGTAATTTTAAACAGAAGTTGTTCCAGCTGTTGCCACTACTGCTGTCAAGTTTCTATCTAACCACAGGCCCAGCAGTAGAAAGCCTGATTTAATGCTGCTTCTCTCGTGTGAATTTTTAAGAGTTCAGGTTCTAATCCCTTGATGGACTGTGCAAGACCAGCTCTTTACAAGTGTTGAAGCACCTAAAAATTCAAGATTCACCAGTGTAGTGATGTTTCCAAAACCATTTTACCATTTTCTGCCCTTTACATTGCCTAAATAACGCTTAAAAGGATCTAATATTGACCATGTATATCTCAGGAGTAAAAAACAACCAGAATTTGAGTTTTTAGAACTCTGGGTTCAGAGACAGGGACAGAGACCGAACCAGTGGTGAGAGCATTCACCAGGCATATGAAAAGTCAAGGCTGATTTTCAGTATTATACTTGCTTATGAGAAAGGAAAGACTGTCAGGGCTGAGACTCTCCAACAGCTCTGTAGCTGACAAGAAGAGAGTCTGAAATCCAGGAGGCTTATTTGCTTTGTTTGTAAATCTTGTTCTCCATCACTTAAATACCTAAATGGTGGGCTAGTATGAGATATATTAGCAGAAGAAATACAGACAGGTGCCCATCTCTTTCAAAAGTGGTATAAATCAGCCCATATATCTGTGAGAATGTGTGTGTACGTACAAAGTTATGTACATATTTAATTTGGTACTGATACTGTTGCTAAAAAACCCTCAGAAATTTTTAGCCTGTGCTTACCAACATTCTGACAAGCACCAGACTACTCTAAAAAGAATGACATGTACCACTGGGGCTTCTCGTTTCTAGTTTGTCTTTGCCTTTAAGATTTAGCTAATGCTAATTAGTGTCCATATTTAATGTGAAAGAATCTGTATTTAGAGCCTGTCAATCTTTTCTTTCTTGGCTCATTAAGAATAATACAGTAAATAAAATCTAATACTTTTCAAGCTGTTGTCCAGCAGAATTAGGAATATAAGAACTACTATTCTAGGTTTTTTCAAAGAGTAAAAAAGAAATGCACATAAAACCAAGTGAGAATTAAGGTAAAAAAAGGAAAAGGCCAGTGGCAGTATATTTATACACCACAAAGATAGGGGAAAATGTCCAAGCATTTCAGAATGGTTAGTGATTCTTGATGGCTCGCCCTGCTTATAACAGAAAAATACTTCTGCTTGTCCCATCTAAATGCAAAAATAATGTTTTGACAAGTGGATTTGAAAAAAGCAGAAAAGTTGTCCTGCAGTTCTCAGCCACCCTGTAAGAGGACGAAAGACACTTTGTAAAGAGCACCAAAAGATGTAAAGAAGAATCGGTGGCTCATCAGTGTTGTTTGGCACAAAGCTGCAAATCAGCCTCCTTTTGAAGAGCAGATGGGCTATTAAATGAAACAGGCTTTGAGTTGGTGCTGCCAGATTCATACAGCTGACTTCTGAAAATGAATCCCCTGGGTTTAGATGAAATTCCTAAAGAAGAGCCATGACGGTACCTTCCCTACCTTGATGCTCTGCCGTCACACTACTTTGTGATGACCAAAACCTGAAAACTGCTGAACTGGGAACTAATTTTTTAAAACTGCCTCTGCATACTGAAGTTCATCTACCTGTAATGTGGTGGGATCTGCTGTCAAGAATTCAGGTCAGGTTCCAGGACTCCGAGGACAGGCAGCAAGTAGCCTCTCTGAAAGTGCTGCTGCTTTAATTTACACAAGCATGTACTGAAAAGAAGCAAGAAATACAGGTAAACTGTGCAGCCTGAAACTTTCTACTGAAAAAGAAATATCTCCAGAAAAATGCAAGGACACACAAAGTGCAGTTCATCTCAAGAGGGCTCTTCCACTAAGATTAAGGCTAAGTCTGTTACAGGCAACTCCAACTACCTGTGGTGTGCTCTGCTGTCCATGAGGAGAACAAGAGGCACCTCTGAAAAGCAATTCTTCTCACAGAACAAGGTCAATCGATCCCTCTGCCTGACCACCCTGAGCAACATCAGACCTACCCTAAATGTAAGGACAAATTCAAGAGAGCTTCAGTTAAGTCAAGACTATTCCAAGTTTGTTTTTGGGGTTTGAAATCCTTAGTTCTAGCTGATGATTTGGTCTCCTCTGGGCATGTTCCATGCATCATAGGTTGCCTACTTATGGACTTATTTCAAGTCAATGTTAAAATTCTTATAAAAGAAAATTTTCTCTTGGAATATCTGTCTTTTTCTTTCTTTTGGTAAACTCTATAATTACATTCATAAAATTCTCTTGGAGTGTTAAGGGTCGCCTTGGTTGAACAAAAACATTTGTACTTCATTTTTGAAGTTGTATTAATTCACAAGTTAAAAATTAGGCATATCATCTTCTGTGTGTGTGCACACAGAGCCAGAATTCCATCTTGCAAACGAGTGGAAGCATAACTGTGATTTTTATTATATGCTGTCCCAATTAATGGATGCGCTGAACTTCTCTTCCACAGAACCTCTACTCACTGATGAAGATCACAAGAAAACAGACTGCACTAATCAATTTGAATAACACAGGGAATTCTTTCTGACCGTGGGTGCATTAGCAGAGCTGGCCCAGAAGCCTGGTGTTTGTTTGCATTTGTTGTGCTTTGGTCCCTGGGTAACTGCAGAACGTTTACATCACTGTGTTGTCATTTCAAATAGTCACACTGCTGTAAAACTGCATTGCATAGGTGCAGAGCTGTGCTTGGGGCAGGGCTCTGCTTCCTCACACGTGAGTGTTCTGTTATTTTTTTCCATGTAGGCGTGTCTGTACATATGCATGCATGCAGTCTGTATATTTTTACTACACTTACATGTAGGTAAATAACAGCCATGTGCCTCTTTTTTACTCTGGCAGCCTTTGCCTGCCTCTTTTTGCTGTTTTTCTTTCCTGTAAGTATTCTTGCTTTGGTGATCTGGCCCTGGATTAGGTTTCTGTTAGTGATGTAGTGAAGCCAGGAAAGGAAAGAGATGAGGTACTTGAACGTAACTCTGAGCAGCACTGAGGAACTTCTTTGTAAATTCATATCCTAACCCCTTTTCTCAGTAGAAGCTCTGCTGTACTTCAGCACCATAGAAACCTTCTTTAATGCTCTCCTTTGCCTCATGGTTTGGATGAGAAAGCTGTAAAGCAATATTTATTTGCAAGCTCAAATTATTCCTATTGATGAGAGTGCATTTCCAGGGAACTCTTACTGCACCTAAATGTCTATCCTTTCAAGCTTAATTTTTTTTCTGAGCATTTTAAACTCTCTTCTCTAAAATGTTTAGATACTGCATGACATGGAGTGGTACCAATAACTGCAGTGACAGCCATGGGATTCCTGCAAGGATAAGAGGGATGTGCTTGTCGCTTCTCTTCTATATCTTTAAATTGCATTATCCTGTACTGATTTGATGAGTACTGAATGATTATTAGGTTTGGACTAATTATTTTCTTGATAAAACAAATACTGAAAGTTTATGAGTTTTTTTTTCCTACTTCTAGAAATGTGAAGTATGCAAGTAGTCCAGAAAGCCAGCTGGCCTGATAGCCAGCAGACATACAGAAAACATTAACAGTTGTCAGACTGAAGAATATGACACAGTCTCATACAAACTTCTTTATCTACAGCATAGAATCACTTCTTCTAAGGAAAGCAGAAGCACCTTCTACAGTTCTTAGCCTAGGAATCTCTTCCAGTCGCTAGCTAAGGTGGAATCTGCAAGTCTTAAAGTCCTGTGCTAACATGCAGCCCACATCTTTAATATTCTGGTGGCACAAATACTGGTCTCTCGTGGTCTCCTTAGTGTTGTCTGCTCCCTTGTTAAATACTTAAAATATCCTCAACTTAATCATGTATGGGGTTTTTTTTTTTTCTTTTCTTTTTGGAGAACCTCTGCGTTACTTGTTCTCAGACTCAGCAGTTCAGTTGTACGCGTGTCCTCTAGCACTCTCTTCTCTGGCTTTATTGGTTTATGTGCAGCCAGGATGTACCACTAGTGTCAGGGGTTAAGTAAGTTATGAAAATGAAGATCAGCCACATCTTTCCTCCCTTAAAAGGATGTGCAAGAGCTCGATGTTCATCAGTAGAAGACTGCAGCATGCTGTAATGACTTGGGCAGGCAAAGTGAGTGAACAGATTTATGAGCCTTTTGTCACAGGAAACCCTGAGTCTGCTGGTGTTAACTAAGCCAGTCACTGGTGACAGGGAAAACCAGAACACTTTGTCTAGAAAAAAGAAAGAGGAATTTAGCTTTCTTTTTTATTACGATTTGGAGGGTAAAAAAAGGGGGATGGGTATGGAGTCAGGGGAAACTTGTGTGGTTTGGGTTTCCTTTTTGGAAGTAACAGGATTTATCTTTTCCTTGATTTTGGCAGCAGCTTGTGAGGCTGCGAATGTGATATATTGGAGCTGACCTAGAATATAATCTGCTATTGAGTTGTGCATTTATCCAGTCCAGGTAATTATTTTCTTAAGCATTTCTGACACAGTATTTCTGAATTGCAAATAAAAGCAAATGACAAACAGATCTGTGGAAATCACCTATCGTAAAAATCCAATCTGTATTCCTAAGTCTCGAGGGTTTCAGCTCTTCAGCCCTAACGCAGGAGCATGAAAGCCTATTAGATATGAGCAGTGAGTATTAGGAAATAGGAAATGAGAAAAAATAGGTAGAAATGACTTGCATTGTGCTGGATGAGGGTGCAGTTCACGTTGCTCGTCACCACCGACTTATGCATGTGGCCACAGAACCTCAGTTACTAAGTGGAGGCAGTAAATTGCCACTGGGTTTTTTGGATAAGACTGTAGGCAGGTTACTCCATGTTGAAGATCTGACAGCATGATTTCCTTAAGGTTTATGCATGTACACATTTTTTTTGGATGCATACCCTGCAGAGGTGCTTGCACACTGTAATGCTTAAGCAATTTGTCAGTTTATTGTTAAGAAAATTACTGGTTAGGATCTCTGCTGTATTGTTAAAGCTGTTGGCTAAAATTTCTACCACAGGTTCACATGTTCTGGAGGGTATCAGTAAATAAGAGTACTTTAAATGGGGAACTTGCAGAGAAGCCTTAAATTTTTTGAGTGAATTTTTGGCTTTTCCTAGAAAAAGAAGTAAAATATTTGAAAAATAAGCACAAAACACTTTGAGAAAAATATAGTGATTTGCTGAAGGGGTTCAGTATTGCTTACTGGGAAGCAGAGAAAAGAATTCAGAACAGATAAACATTTTGACTTCCACCATAATCTGTTAATATTTTCTCTAGAGTTATTCCAGATAACATTGGGAAGTCGTTGAGCATTCAAAACCTCCATAATACTCACATGTTTACAGAGAATATCTTAATTTTGAGTTGTGCTTTCAAGAACTGCAATAGTCTGTTGTCTGAAGACTTTCATTAAAGTCACATAAAGTGTGAGGAGGCTATGGAGCTAGACTCATCTATTGTGAATGAAGTCAACTTAAAGATTTTGTTAGAAACCCACAGGTAATATCACTGATCCATAAGCTGAAAAAAATACAAAATTATTTCCTTTCATTTCTACCCACCAACCACCAATTCCTCTGCTATGTGTTGGTTATACAGGCTAGTAACAAGTACCTCCTTTGTCATTGGTTCAAGCAACAGATGTTAAATATTAGCAAAAATTAGAAATTATTAGAAATCTGGAATTTTAGAAAATGTATGATGAAATGTTGAGTTTTGATACTTTTTTTTCCCCAGAGTGTGCTAATAAAAGAGGCTGTCCATTCCTTGGTACCTGCAGTTTGGCTGCATGTAGAGGGACTGGTGAAGGTAAATAAATGCTGGTTGTAGTAACAATGAGGAGAAAGTTTAATAACTAGAGCTCCAAAACCATCTGGCTTTAGGCTCAGGGGACAATATCTCTGTCTTGGCACAGCAATGCCTGAGAGTAAAATGGCAGCTGCATGACTGTGAATCTGATATTGCCATTTAGG
This sequence comes from Merops nubicus, assembly GCF_000691845.1. NCBI lineage: Eukaryota > Metazoa > Chordata > Aves > Coraciiformes > Meropidae > Merops > Merops nubicus. The sequence goes on along the minus strand of NW_008591601.1, from coordinate 5,580 downwards.
TACAAAGTGTTCCAAACACCGAAGTCAGAAAGTGTTTTGATTTCTTTAGTATGTAGAAGGAGGGGCAGAACCATTGTGGCTGAGGAAGTGGCAATCCCACACACACTGTGTGTGCTGTGTACATTAATGTGCAAGTATTTCAGAAATAGAAACATTTTATGATTGTGTAATCTATTTGCTTTCAAGCCAGTTTAATAATAATTAGCAATTTCCTTTAGTTTCTAAAGATAAATAGTATTTTCTGAGAGGTTTTAAATGCTTATGGAGGGTACAGTTTCAATGATGAGTAAATAAATAAGAAATTCTTATTTGTTAATTGCCTGCTGCTGTATGGAAAAGTTGAGAAGTTGTCCAACAGCATATAAGTCAAGAGCATGGAAATGCACTGGAGTCTGTGCTAAAGTCCATAATAATTTTTTTGGTGGTACAGGGGGTAAGTATATAGAGAATTCATTGTTCTACTTAAATGTTTTATTTGGTAATGGACAGATCTTTTCTTTTTCTCTCATGTTTTGAGGAGTTAGGAAAAATATTAATTCACTGTAAAATAATACCACAGTTTGGTGTTAGTTGGTACCCCCCTTATTATTTTATCTTATTGTTGCTAATGAGGCAACTGTGTAAGAACAAGGCCGTACCTGGTAGCTCTTCACCTCCTCACCCACAGCTGCCTCCTGCATGGGCTCCCCAGTCATTCCGAATCATTAAAACAACTAATAGACGTTAAAGGGGCAAAAGAAAAGCAGTACTGGGCAGGATTTTACTGCAGCACAGAGAACTGGTTGTTCAGACCTGGAGGCAACCGAGATCCCTTCGCTGTCTCATGGAAGAGGGAATGCTCTGCTGCTCTGCAGTGGGTGAAATCCTGGCTGCAGGAACAGCCTCTCCAGTCTGCCCAGGACCTGAGCACGTGTATTGCCTTTTATCCGCAAGGGTAGAATAAGTCCCTGTGTTAACTTTCTCTTAAGCTTGCAGTAAAATCTTTTTATGAGCCTTTATTAATCTCTTAAAGTAGAAGAGATCTGTCATGTTTATATGCTAAGTGTAGAGGAAGAAATGTGGCCTTAAATGCGGTTGAAATATCTGTGTTTAAATATTTAAAGCTCCACGTGCCAAAGGAGCTCTTTCTCATCCACACGTGCTGTCTGAGGGGCTGCTGTGCACAGGTGGGACACTTGGGCCGTGGTGACAATTGGTGACAGGAAGGAAACACCTTCCATCCATCCTTCCTCCTTCCCTGGCAGTCTGGGAGAGGACACAGGAGAGGTGGTGCAGCTTTGCTTTCCTCTCTATGTTGCCTCCTAAAGCAATGGTTTCTGCCTTTCTCTAGACAGAGGGACCGTCCTCTTCCCTGGCCACCTGTGGAAATGGTGGGCTACCATTCAAGGCCACTCTGTCCTGTTTTCTTTGTCATTTATTTTGTCTTTAAGTCTACTTTATTTCATTTGTGGAGACCAGTGATGAGTGCTGTCCCTTGGGGTCTGTGCTGGGACCAGTACTGTTTAATATCTTCCTTAATGACAGAAAACTTGCAGATGACACCAAGCTAAGTGGTATGGTTGACACACCTGATGAGTGGGATGCCATCCAGAGAGACATGGACAAGCTCAAGAAGTGAGCCTGTGTGAACCTCATGAGGTTCAACAAGGCCTAGCACAAGGTCCTGCACCTGGGTCTGGACAATCCTGGGTATCAGTACTGGCGGGGGGAGAAGAGATGGATAGCACCCCTGCAGAGAAGGACTTGGGGGTACAGGCTGTTGAAAAGCTGGGCATGAGCTGGCAAGTGTATCCTGGGCTGCATAAACAGAAGTGTGGCCAGCGGGTCAAGGGGGGGGATTCTCCCACTGTACTCTGCTCTGGTGACACCTCACCTGGAGTACTGCATCCAGTTCTGGAGTTCTCAGCAAAGGAAAGACATGGACCTGTTAGAGCGCGTCTAGAGGAGGGCCACAGAAATGATCAGAGGACTGGAACCCCTCTGATGTGAGGACAGGCTGAGAGAGCTTGGATTGTTCAGCCTGCTGAAGAGAAGGCTCCAGAGAGACCTTACTGCAGCCTTCCGGTATTTAGAGGGGTCCTAAAGGAAAGCTGGGGAAGGACTCCTTGCAAAGAAGTGTAGTGATAGGGGTAACGGGTTTCAGACTGAAAGAGGGTAGATTGAGATTAGCTGTAAGGAAGAAGCTATTTACAATGAGTGTGGTGAAACTCTAGCACAGGTTGCCTAGAGAGGTGGTAGATGCCCCATTCCTGGAAATATTGAAGGACAGGTTGGATGAGGCTCTGAGCAGCCTGATCTAGTTGTAGATGTCCCTGCTCAGTGCAGAGGGATTGGACTAGATGACCTTTAAAGGTCTCTTCCAACCCAAACCACTGTATGATTCTTTTGTGGATTAGGAGAGCCACATTAGCTAGCTTAGAGAAACAAGTGTGATTTATCAGTAAGAAAATTCTTCAATTAAAGAAAAAAAGTCTACATGTTTGGAAGGTCTTACTTTACTTGGTCTTCCTGTCCTAAGAGCTGCAAGGAGGGCGAGGTGTGCTCCTCTGCCATACTCACTCCTTTCTCTCTCTCAGTCGACAATGCCAAAATTCTCACTCTTTACTCACTCCTTTAAAAAGTAAGTAAAAGCTTGGTATTGTTTTAAAAAATAAACATAACAAATACTAACTTAAAGGGAAAAATACTAGAAAAGAAAAAATGTCCCTTTGGAATGCTAATGTGGTTTGCATTGGAAAAGGAAGTCATTTTTGATTAACAAGGAGGTGATGTTTCCCCACAAGGATGGGTTGTAGATGATGAATAAATAATGTAATCAAATATTAAATTAACTTTATTTAAAAACCTTATTTGCATGTTACTTTGTAAAAAGCTTATTGATGTAGTATTTTGTTTACTGTTATTGTTCTGAGGCAATTTTGTAATAAATAGAGAAAGGGAGCAGTAATAGTGTTCAGTCTTTCAACACAAACGCATATGTATTGATTATTTCTTTCTGCAGCAGAATTTCTTCAGGAATGACTTCTCGTATCATAATTGAATATTTCTGAGAGGATGAGGTGGTAGAAAATTTTTGTTCTCTGTTTCTGTAGAGAAATTCTTTTCATTGCTCTGTAGCACACAGAGGAGAGGCAACAGCGTCTGGTTCCTGACATGGGCAGGGCAGGAGAGGAGGTCGTGCTGGGCCAAAGGAGAGGGGGGACTGAAGGACACAGGCTGGGCTCACTGTGTCTAGCACTGTGCTCCTCTGGGATTTTCATAAATTCAGCAGCCCATTGAGGGGATGAGGCTGGGGCAGAGGATCAGTGAGGTATAAATGGCCCTGTTCTCTGTTGTGCTCCAGCAGACAGCATTTAGCCTGGAGGCTTCCCCTTCACAGAATGAGAATTTGGTGTATGTTGGTAACAGAGTTAGTCCTGGTTGTGCCTAACCTGTGAAACTGGTACACGCTGTAACAAAAAAGAATTTTTGCCTTTCTGTCCTTCTTGTTGTGCAGCATGATAATATCATGGCATTCTTCTGTGGTTTAACTTTAAGACTTTCGCTGCATTTTAAAATTGCATAATTTCCTAGAGAATGTCTCCTGAGGACTGTATTTCATGGTCCTCTGTGATACCAAGAAGGGTTCATTGATAAAACTTGAGAAGATTTAAAATGATGCTTCTCCAAAGGAGCCCATTGCTTCTGATTAACATAAATTGATTTGATGGAAGTGTTCCTCTAGCTCACTGACGGGTCACTTGTGTAGTAAATTAAAGGCTGAGGTTGCAGGCCCAACAATAATTGAATTTATTTACTAGCTTGTGTTTCTGTTTATGAAGGTGAGTGATGGTTTCCATTACGACCTGTTTGTGTAGCAGTATAGCACACCTGCTTTGCAGGAGACAGTATCGTAAAGTCCTCCCCTGCATTGTCTTGTCTCTTTTGCAGAGGTCATTGTATCCTGGGCTGTATAAATGTAAACAAAAGAGCCAGAAGGTGTAATAAATCTCCTTTAAATAAAGCAATTAAACCTGGTAGTCTTGGTAGGCATGCTATAGAACAGAGTATCACCTGAAATTTTGTGGAAACGCTGAACAACTTTAAATGGTTGATAAATCTAAAACTGTGGCAGATGTAGTAAACACATCTCCCTACTTAGAGATATTCAAAGCCCTTTATGCTCAACGAAAACCAGGTCTAAATTGTACTGCAGAGATCAGTGAAATCCCTGCTATTATACTACGCCGTGGAAAACTGGAAGAGATGGTATTAACATCTTAAAATGGGAGGCTTATGTGACTCATAGAGGGAGTAAAATGTTTAGCAGTGGAATAAATTTGTGGATTTTTTTCTTTTATGGTAATATTTGATGTGATTTCTTTGGAATTGTTGCCAAAGTGATGGTGATGTGTGATACCTGAAAGGACTGACATGGTTCTGGAGGTATTTGTGAAACACTCCGTGTTCGTTCTTTGATCCCATTAGATGAATCTGTACAGGTGAGGAAAACGTCTTTGATTTTGTATTAGGTGATATTTGTGATGCCCTTATTTCAAACATGAGGATTTCAAGATGCTGAAAAAGGGATACAAAAGGGGCACATCTGAAAGTACAAGTCCCTTGTGTGAGCTGGGAGCCAAGAAGTCAGTGTGTTTGTGGGTGAAACATAGCTAAGGACTGCTTTGCCCCTGCAAAAATCAGATGCCTTTGGGCCTCAACCTGGGAACTGACTTAGCAAGGCAGAGAAGGGGAAAAACACTGAGAAAACTCAACAGACTGTCCCTGAGAGGTACTGAAGTTGGGAGCACACTCAAGACTTCACTATTTCATAGGAACACCTATGAATAGCTTTGGGATCTGAAGCAGCCCGTGCTTTCCAGCAGCATTTTGCAGCACGTGGTGCGTGTACCCCCAGTGATGCCAGCTGCATCTCATGAATGCCCTGACGACAGCTGTATTGCCATGGAAACCAGAATGGTGGCAGACTACTCGATTTATAGAAATTCTAGCTTTAATAAAGCATTTCTTGCTCTTTCAAGTTCTGATTTAATTAGAAAGAGAAGCGATCTATGCAGAGTCGATGCTATCTCCAGCAGTTATTGGAGCTGTACATTAACACAGCTGTTGGCTTGTTTCATCTTAACACTGCCTGTGGTTTGAGTGCCAGCAGATGCTAATCTACCTGCTTCAGCTACTGGAGTTTTTACTTTAAGGGTAAACAAAACTTCATAGCACGCTCTGTGATTATATGATGCAGCCATCTGTGGATGTCCTCTCCAGAAGTACTGCCATGATTGTGGTAGAAGGAATCTAGAAAATAAAGTACCTCTAACTGTGGCTGAACGTAATTTGCACTCTGCCATTAAAATGTTTGTGACAATTAGGTGATCTTTAAAAATTAACTTAGTCACTTTCACAGAGTTTTCTTATCACTTATATACTTAAGGCCATACTAGAAACTGGGTGTTGGATCCTACATGTTCCTCTCAAGAAGTTTCTCAATCCTAATAAGTATATGTATATATTATTGAAGAGTCTGACAAAGTTTGACGAGGTTGACATGGGGAACACGTCTTTGGAGGAGCAGCTGAGGGAACT
>NW_008591600.1:0-5422 GCF_000691845.1 Merops nubicus | reverse complement strand
GGGCCCACACCTTCCCTAGTCTTCTTAACAAAAACAACCTTTTCTCCAAATAACTGGTGTTATATCCCATCTTGTTCTCCCACACAGGCAATATGTGTGATCTTCTCTTCTGGCCACATTTCCCTTCCAGTACCATTCGTGGGATGGTCTAGGCTGCTCTTCTTGCCTTATTCTCCTCTCAGGGCCATGCTCACTGTGCTGACCTTTCCTCACACCAGGAGAGGACCCTACTTCTTCCAGCTCTGGGTCTGCACACACTTTTACACCACTTTGCAGGCAGGTCAGGGTAGTGATCAGAAAACCCCAACCTACCTCAATTCATCCTTTGCAGTGATGGGAAAATAAGACTATGGCTCCAGACAGCCAGAAGCGGAGACAGACTGACTTTCCCCCACAAATATTCCTTGTCTTTCTTGTACCCACATCCAAGGCTCTGAGTCTCACACACCACCCTCACCTCCATCTAGCACAGACCCCTGGACCTGTCTTGATGATGGCTGGGACATGGTAGACAGGCTATGATGTTTTCCCTGCTGTTCTTATACAGACCTCTGAGAGAAGAGAGAGCAAAATGAAGCCTGAAGGCTTCAGAAACACTGAAGAACCAGAATGGAACAAGATGGAAGTGGAACAAGTGGAAAAGGCCTAGATGAGACCGTGAGTGCAAGGAGAGGTCTCTGGCTGTCATGAACCACGTTGCTTCCAACAGTCTGCTTCGGGAGCTGAAGTAACTCGTGACCTATGAGCCAGTGACAATGTGATGTATTACAGGATATGGTACAACATAAAACACAATCAGACCATGGTCCTGCAATGACCCATACATATGCATAATGATGCACATGAACAGTCCTGCTGAGGCCTGAGGAATTACTGTGGCACAGATGGTTGAACACATGCACAAACCCTTGCAGAACCAGAGCCCAGGAGAGGTATGGTCAAGGTGGAACTCTCCAGCCCAGAAAAATCCTAGTGCAGTGTAACACTGCCTCTGATATTGAATCAATTAGCAGAGAAGCAATCAGTAAGGAAATAGGATATTGCTTTCTGGGGATTAAGAAGCAGACATCTTGGGTCAAGGTTTTGTTTATGACAAGGAACAGTCTCCTTTTGATTAACCTCAGCCTTTTGAGAAGTACAGCAAAGAAATACTGTGCACATAAATATTTTGATCCTGCTAACAAATATTATAAGTCATGCCACCTTTGTTTAAATGCCTTTCCCTATCATGACAAGGGCTGTCCATGCAGGATGGTAATGAAATCATTCTTTATAGCATCCCCTGTGGCATTAGACTATGTCATGTGCAGCGACATGTGAGAGGCAATGCCACACACTGAAAAGCTTGAGGGAAATTCCCCCTCCTCTCTCTGAATTCTGATTTTATGAAGAGAAAGGTTACATGGTTTATATTTCAGGAGTCGAAGTCCTGAGAAAATAAACCTCAGTCCAAGTACTTGTCCAGCATACAACAGATATTCCATAAAATGTATGGGCTGATTTCACGCATATGGCTGCTCATTTTACAAGGGGATGATTAAGGTGGTCATGGTTATGTTGGCTTTTAGTCCACAAATGCCTCAGCTGTTCTGGATTAATTTAAAATCATAATGTACCTCTGTGTGCAAAAAGCAAGCAGCCAGCACTCCTCTGCTCTCGCCATCCTGCAAATCCAACCCTTTGCTTTTTGACAGCGTTTCCAACACGGTTCATTAGTCAGTATTGACTTACGTGGGCCATCTATTCCTTCTTGGAGCCCGCCATCTCCCTCTGCTCTAGCACCAAAGAGACTCGTGGAGTGGGCAGGGCTGCCTTTGGAAAGAGATGAATTCTTATTGCCATTTGCTGGCTTCCACCCCCGTTCCTGCTGCCTTTCTTACACTTTGATATCTCCCAACTGGCATTTCGCAGCCTGTCTCCCAAGGAATGCCAGCCTGCCCCACCCTGGCCTTCCAACCAGAGTGCACCGAGCTGCTCTACTGACATTTTTGGATGAGTAATTTGTTAAGAAAAAGTGTTACCAGTGCAAATGCAGTTTAAAAGTGCTTTCACCCCACCAAGACCGAAACTTCAGCACTTGTGCCCCAACCCAAGAGAGAAATGTGCCTGAAACCATCGGGAGGACTGGCTTTTCCCCCCGGGAATGGAGAAGGCTTTTGCAGCATGGTCCGGGTGCTGCAGCATCATGCAGTGCTGTTCCTGATGTACCCCATCTCCTCCCCAGGAGTCACAGAGGGAGTGATTAAAATGGCAGGCTGTGGCTCAAGAAACATAACCACCTTTCCCCATTTTAATCTGATTTGGTCATTTCAGGCTTTTCGTGCACACTCTATTTGATACTTCCTGCTTCAAAGGTTTTTCTTGCTGCAGCTGCCCAGCATCCCATCCCCTCACCCTCCTCCACATTTTCCCTGCACTTGCTTTATCTCTTCACTTTAAAAAGGAAAGGCATTTATTGCTTCAGTCACATTAGGTGATTATCATGTAACAGAAATAAACTGCTTGTTCCTATATAATCATAGATCGCTTTGCAGAATGCAGGCTTCAGACAGCAGAGGTAGAAGTCTGCAATGTTTTCCTCTGATGCAATCTTAGTTTCTTAAAAAAACTCAGCAAAACAAACGCTAAAACCTCTAAGTCAGTATCTTCCCACAACTGCAGCTGATTTCCTGTGTAAACTAAAACCATGTGATATTCCACAAATGCTTCCAGCTCTAAATTACAGGAAATTAAAACCATCATGGAAAAGGAAAGCTTTGGACTAAATTCCCAGATCAGATATCATTATAACTCCACTTCAGTCTGATTACAATTTGGATGCTATCTAACATACCTGTTAGTAATTAAAGGAGCTGATAACAGCTGATAGAGAGCAATGTCACCCAGGGCCTTGCTGCAGGACAGAGACATCTTCCACATCCCGGGCAATGCCTCAGAGGTGCCACAGCTGAAATCATGAGCTGAGGTTGACCAAGGGAAACGTTTTTATGTAGTTTTTGTGAAGGTCAGGCTCTGAACTTTCAACTGTATTGGACTGCGTGTGCCATACACAGTCACATTTTGCAGTTAGGTGGCCACACACCCACATCTGCACATGCACACGCTGTTCCACCAGCTCCGGCTCGGTGGCTGTGCAGCTCTTCACTGTGCAGCAACATTTTTTGCAATAAGAAAGCCAGAATTGTTCGAGGGAATATGAGGCAGTACTTGTACAGAGCTGAAGTGCTGGGGTTAAACCCCCAGCCCTGCATGAGGGTTGGACTATGGATGATGTCCACAACCAGGCAAGAAAGACCCTCCTGATTGGTTTTCACCCAGGGTCTGGCCAGCCTTGGGTGGGAACTGATTAGGAGGTCACCACCAGGTGCCCTAACCTTACACATTAACTTGGAGGTGGGGCAAGAAGCCACCTCTATAAGAGCTGACTCTGCTTGCAGTGGGGTTGGGAGGTTTGCCTGCATAGTGGGTGTGCTGTGTGGTGAATTTGGTTATTGAAGGGGCTCTCCCTAACTCTTCATAGGAAGTGGAATTTCCAGGATGGCACAAGAAGATCATGATTTTCTATCTGGGACACATGGCCTGGCTGAATTCATGTACCATGGCATGGTTCCTTGGCCATCTTTCTTCCTTCTGCATGTCCTGTGTTGTGAGTCAGTACATCGGTCTACTCCTTCCTCCTGTGATGGGTCACCTTGGATCTTTGGTGTATGATTTAAGAGTAGAGGGAGGACTTTGGTTGCTGTTTGCCCGTTAATGATACTTTCCTTCCTAGTCAGGCAACTGGTCAGCAGAAGAAGAGTGTAGATATTACAGGAACATAGGAAAAGAGGGAAACTGATCTCACCCCATCCCACTTCAATTTGGAGTATATGCTCAGTCATTTGGGAGTGGTGCTCTCTACTGCTACTTAGAGCCTGAGGACTGCTTTAATCCCATGGAAAGCTGTGGGGGAGATTCAATCCATGTTTGTATGCTGCTGTGGTATGTGCCATGTGGTCTGAATGTACAGGACATCTCTGTGTTTTCCACATAGGCCCCTTGACAGAGAGTACCCACAGCCCCTCATAGCTGAAATGAATGCAATGCATAGTTAACAGCCCTCTGACTTTCAGGTGGATTCTCTGTAGCTCTGACTTGCTGGCAAGTCAAGTGGCAAATCTGAAATTTATGGACACTTACCCCAGCGTTCTCATCCCGTAAATGACTAAAGAAAGGGGATTTTCATTCCTGTGACCAGCACATTCTCTTCATTTCTGCAAAGTATCTGTGTCCTTCAAGGCACTAAATCAGCCTGGAACTGTTAAGAACTGGGGACTTCAATTAAACAAATTAATTGCAATGCTCTTATACAATTTCATTGATATGCTAGGAGATGTTTTTTCAGTTTGTTCAGCCAAACTCATAATTTTTGTTTTGAATAGATACAGAGAATAACTATCAGACTGAAAAGAAGTTGAGGCCAAGTACTCGTTTTAAGGACAATTCTCGGGTACACTATCATTCATTTCTTGCTTCAAGAGTCACAGGAGCGAAGCACTACTCTTACTTTCAAAGGGTTTCCTGCTGTGTGTCAGACCAATGGCTGTACACCACAGTCACCCTTTCAGATGTTTTAACTGTTGCTTCTTCACACATAAAACATTTGTGGCAGTCCCTAGCATCTCTGGAAGTTAAATTCTAGGCTGTCCTTCTCCTGGTATTATGAAAGCATTTCTATAAACAGGAGTATCTCCACCATCAATATATTATTCACAGTTAGGTGTGCATTGATTTCTGTCTTGTTACCAGAATGAGGCAGATGCTCCAATGGGGCAGAGGGTCATAATCCAGTGCTGAAGGAACCAAGACAATTTGCACAAATTGAGGACTTCAGCCAATACCTTTTATAAGCTGTTCTTGCTGAACCTCCCAAATGAGAGGCTTTAGTGCCAGCAAAATCATTAAAGTGAACAGCTTTGCGTTGCTCCCTACCCAGCAGGCATTTCTGTTAGGGTATGTCATTAGTTATTCCTGAGGTTGTTAGGTTATCGCATTGAATCTTAATCCATCTAATTCATCCCAGTGCACTCCCATTTGTTTCTAGTGCTTGCCTTTTAAAATACCATTAAATCATGTCAAAGGCCTTCTCTGCACCTGCCAAGAAAGCTGTGTACATTCTCCAACTTTCTTTGCCAGGTGAATTCTATTTAGTATATTCCTGGAGAAGAAAGCTCATTGCAAATCTTATTTCTCTTTCTTCTGCTTCTCCTTCCCAAGCACACCTCCTCACATGCACCAGGGAATTTTAACTTTAACATACCCAGCTGAGCCTGGGCCCAGGTCAATCAGTGTTGCCCTGAACAGATGCTGGTGGGTTTTCATTGCCATGAGATAGCCTGGGTGTCCCAGTTTTCTCTTTCTGAGCTAAGAATTTACCGGGGCG